>NW_009921074.1:0-965 GCF_000696875.1 Nestor notabilis
CCCGGGCTGCTCCACCAAGAGCCAACGGGCCACCGCGCAGCGTTCAAGGGGAAGGGTGACTCTTGCCCCGCTGGGGCAGGCGTTGGCACTGTTTGCACCCAGTTCCCCCAACGCCCCTGCTCCCAGCGCATGGGTCAGTGCTGGAATCGCACCCCCTCCACAGCATATCTGATGCCACCGGTTCTCGGGATTTCGGGATACACGGGATTTGCCAAGCAATGCTGTGGCCGTTGCCTTCCCACTGGTTAATTCCTGGCCAAAACCTTTGCCCTGTGCACGCTGCCATAGAATTCTTTTGGTTACACATAAGCAGCAAAACATTTTGGAACCGGTTGGGACGTTTTCACCAGTTTAAAAGCGAGATTTGGGTGTGATTTGTTGTGTTCGACATGTGAAATGTCTGGATTTCTTCCTTGTGTCTGGCAGGAGCATTGCAGTGAGAGAATATACAGAGAATAAGTGTTCAAGGCCAGGTTGGACACAGGGGCTCGGAGCAACCTGCTCTAGTGGAAGGTGTCCCTGCCCGTGGCAGGGGTTGGAGCTGGGTGAGCTTTAAGGTCCTTTCCAACCCAAACCATTCTATGATTCACACACTGTGAATACTCAAGCTGTATTTATTCCTACCACTACTCTATCCATATATTGCCTTTTTTTCCCCCTGTTCAGACTAAGACAAGAATAATCTCTAATATGCTTCTAACTGAGGGCAATGGGGAGGATTATTTCTATGGCTGACTGGGCACATCACACGCAGACCTTGTCTCAGTGTGCACGTTAACCATGCCTACACAATGAGAGGTTGATTTTCCTCTTCTTGCCTTCCTCTGAAGTTTCTGACACAGCCCCTGGCTGCAGGAGGATCCAGCAATGAGGAGCAGGAATATCAGCAGCATTTCTTTGGAGTTTAATAGCGGCATTACTTCCCCCCGCTGCATGCTCCAGAGTGACTCCAGGCTTGAAAAAAC
>NW_009921074.1:996-7922 GCF_000696875.1 Nestor notabilis
CCTGGTTTGGGGAGCTGATGGTTTTGGCTAGGTGGAGCTTCTGATAAATGCTGGCACATCTGATTTATTGTCTGACTTGGTTCCCAAGGAGACCACATATGCAGCAGCCTGAGATAAGCAGCTTATAACCTAAAGGTGAATGCCTTAAAATATCACTGTCCCTTTCGCTGTTTCCATTGATGGTGAGCTCTTGCTTTTCCCTGATATCTTCATTTCACTCTATTATCAGAGAAGGAAATACTTTGTGTTGAGGAACCTTCCTGCCTTTACAATTGACTTGAGTTATAAATGCAGTTGATTTTCTGTTATCTCTCTTAATGCAAATTTGTGGAGCATAATGGAATCATAGAACAATAGACTGGTTGGGGTTGGAAAGGATCTTAAGATCCTCTAGTTCCAACCCCCCTGCCATGCCAGTGTCTTTTATGCTGTGACCTAATTAGAGCTCCTGTGCTGATACCCAGGGCTGGAAGACCCTCTCATCACTATGGGACATGCCCATGCATGCATGGGCTGTATTACCCCAGCCCTGCTTATCTGTGTGCTTCAACTCCTCCTTGGTTCGAAGGAGACACAGTTGATGTGTCCACCAGCTGGAGAAGGCATCTGATGTGTGGGGCATGACTTGGGTTAGTGGTAGCCTTATGATGATGCTTTTCCAGCAGTAACTTCAGCAGTATGACATACTGTGACGGTCACCTCCAGCGTACAGCAACACCATGAGAACGCAAGAGGGGATCTGGGGATGTGGCTGGGTATGGAGGGGCTGAGGAAGGGGCTTTGGGGGGCAACAGACTAGCAGCAATTTACACCAGATTGGCCAGTTTGTCAAGCAGGGAACAGTTGGTTTTTAGCATGAAACCATTAGTGGGTTTTGTTTAGAGGTGGGAAGAGGAAGGAATTGGGTTTTCTGTGTTACAAAGGATTTGGAAGGTAATGGAGGGGGCAGAAATGCTCCTGCTTGACTTGCGGTAGGGTTTGGATATGTTCTTAGAGCTCTGGAAGCCCCATCTGGCAAGATACAGGGGTATTCACGCACTGTACAGACAGTTGTCCTGAGGCGTTAGCAGAGGCAAAGGGGTGCGTGTGGGTTAGAGGGACCAGCAGCCTGCTCGAGCGGAGCAACAGGCCCATCTCTTGCTCGGGTTGGCGTGCCCAGACACTGCTTGGTAGAGAGCCAGCCTCCCCACCTCTCCAGCGAGAGGAAGGGTGAGCCCGCTCAGCTTTTTATACACCTTTTTCCCCTGAGCACATTCCGAGTGGTTCAGTGCCTGGGGTCAGTTTGGGAAGGTGTGCGCAGACCTCGCAGGCTGGATGGATTCACCCGACGCAACCTGTACTTTGCACCCTCCCTCCTGCTGCTTTGTTACACCCCTCTGAGGCCATGTCTTGCCAACAGCAGCCTCCTTTGCAGGAGCAAAAGAGACAAGATCAATCTTGATGCTGGTCTGTGTCCTGATCAACAGCCTGAGCACACGGTGTGGCAGTGGAGGAGGTGTCCATGCCGCGAAATTCGGCAGCACAGGGAATATCCTGGGTTGGCTTTGGTGGCTCCTGTGGCTCCATCAAGTCTCCTCTGGTCAGGCTGCAATCCCTCCAGGAGGGTGTTCTCCTTTCTCTTTCCAGCTGAAAGGATGCTTCTCCCTAACTTGTACTAGGCAGGGTTTGGATTTATGATCCAAGCAGAAGGTCCTGTGGCACCACCTGAGAATTCCAGCACTGTTCTGTTTTCTGTAACCAAGTCATCAAAGGGAAGATTGTCTTTTCCTGATTTTAATCCAGTCATACTATGAGCAGTGTCCGGAATCGGCCACCCAGTGAAGTAGCCATAAACATCTCCCCTTCTTTCCATGGGGTGATAGACTCCTGTGCAGTGATAGCTGAGCAGGGAAGGTTAAGAAGCAGTCACTGTCTCTGTGCTGTGGCATCAAAGCCAGCATTGATGTGGAGTTTCTGCTCTTCAAAGCACATGTTTCTGAGCCAAGATACACTTGGTTGATGTCTCTTCTCTCTAGGTCATTTGCAATCCAAGCTTGTTTTCAAGGAGTAAACTGGGCCAGTGTGAGTTTTTGTGGGGGAGAGGTAAGTGACAAAGAGGGAACCAGTTCTTTTTGTAGCAGAGAGGTTTTCAGACCATAATTACTGTGTCTTCTCCATGCATGTATGTGCATGCACACACCCAAACATAGCTGGCTTTGATCTCTCCTGGGAGGCCAGGGAGAGCAGTGAGACTACAAAATCAGACTTACTGTTAGGGACAGCGCGTAGGGATAACAGCACTGCTTTCCCTCGGGCCTTGGAAAAGAGCAGGCTTGGCTCCACCTGGCATCTCTTGCTGGGCATTATAGCGGACGATGCGATGTGACTGCCCCAAACACACCAGCGAGGCGCCGGGAGGGGGAAGCGATGCTGTTGCTGTCAGGTCTGGCAAAGTACACTATAATTAATGCCAGAGCCATCAGTGCCCACATTTTGAACCCGCTGGCAGGAGCAAGAAGAGGCCCAAATGATGCAGGAAGAGTGGCAGGTTGTTGTCAAAGCCACTGCCCCGAAGGTGCCTGTTGTTAAGTCCTATGATTTTCATGGCTGACTTGCAGCAAGTGCTGCTCCATTTGCTGAGCGTTGCTTGGTGCCATCCGAGTGGCAGAAACGCGAGGAACAATCCAAATTCATGCATCACTGGCATGTTTGTATCCAATCAAGGTGGGGAGCCAGGTAATAAGGCAGAAGGTTTCTTAGAGTGGCCAGTGCCGGGTGCTTTTAAGCAGTTTTTAAATTTTGACTTCCCAGAAGGGCTGAACTGAAAGGCATTGGACATATTCTGCTGAATACACACTCCTGACACTGCTGAGTGAAAACGCATTGATCTGAATTTTAAATTCCAAGCTGCAAAGAAAGTCATTTGGACTTGGGGCTAAATTTGGAGCAGAGTAAAATTCACTTGACAGAGTAACATTTGCTTCCAGGCTGGGGTCCAGTACGAAGCAGAGAGACCCTGTGGAAAGTCTTGTGCTGGGTCTTTGCACAAGAGCAGATTGCTTAATTTTTTCCAAGCATTTTAGGCGCCAGTTGCCATCTGACTGGATGTGGGGTGACACTGTGGGAGCTTTCACAACCTCCCCCCAAATGTCACCCTGTGTTAGTCCATCTGCATTTTTAACCCAATAACTCTGAGTCTGTTGGCTTTGACCACCCTGGGAGGAAACTATTGCAGCTTTGGTATCCTGGTGCTCTAAACCCACCCGCTTCTCTCTCTGGGTGCAGTTTGGGTGATGAATCAAGAGAAGTGCACTGGCCACAGCAAGTGGAGCTCTAAAGCACCTCAAATATCTGCAATTGAAAATGTCTAGATTTTGGGTCTAGCAGCCTAGCGCACAGTTTTGCTTGAATACATGGGGTTTGAAGGTGCATTCTCAGTCCTGGTTTGGGCACAGAGCCTATCTGTGCTGTCTTCAAGTGGTTTTGGATCTCTAGCTTCACACACTGTGCTTTTAATATAGGCCAAAGTCTGCTTGCAACACCCGCGTTGAGACCTGGCGCTCCTCTTATCTGAAGCAGCTTTCTGCACACTATCCTGTAGCTCTTCCATTGCCAATGTCTGCTGAGAAAAGCTTTCTGGGCATGTTCTGTGAGTGTAGCAGCAATAACAGACCAGATTCATGCCTGTTGAAGCTTTGCTGGTCTCAGAATTAAATGTGTACTTTTCCTTTTGAAAATGAAGACAAAATGGTAATGAAAGAACAGCTTCTGACAAAGCCTCCTAATGGTGTGGACAAAGAGGGTGTGAGCTTTGTATTCCTCAATGTCCTTTGGGCCTGAAACCCCTCTGCTTATCTGGGCAGTCTGTTGCTGGAGCCTGGCATTGGCTCTGAGAGGCAGACAGACAATGGGAAGAGTCAAAATCAGGTGATATTTTCCCTTTTACTTTAGTTCTTAGTAGCTTGCTTTGGTGTATGGAGCCATCAGATGCTGGACCTGTTTCCCTTTGGTTTTATGTTCCCATGTAAGTTAGAGTCCCCAAACACCTGCATTTCTAGCATTGTCTCCTCTGTTAGTGGAAATTTCCTATTCCAAAGCAGGCCATATGCTGGAGTGGGATGAACTAATAAGCTCCTGCCATGGCACAGCAGGGATGAATCCAAGTGTGGCTGCAGCTATGTCGGAGTGATACTGGGTTATTTTTAATTAGCACTTTCCTCCAGGAAATCAGTGTAGTCAGAGCAATGCAAAAGATCAAGTCTTCTTTATCAGCCTTGCTTTGGAACTGCCTGCACAAATTGCTACAGACGCTGACATGCAGATGGCAGTGCTGAAGAGTGCTATGGTGCTAATTTCCCTTGTGTGGCATTACCCAGAGACATCAAGCTGTCAGCGTTCAGATGACATAAGAAGTGAAGCACTAGAGATTTTGTTTGGCTTCTCTTTGACCAGCTTTGTTCCCTGTTGTGGTGGGGTTTTCCCCCGCTCATTGCTGTCCAAAATGTGAGGCATGCTTTCTAATGAGAAATCAATAGAGTGCAGGCTCGCTTTAAGCTTGTGTCACGCATGCAAGATGACAGGAGACACTGCAGACAGCAAAGCACCTCAGATGTGCCCCTGGCTAAGAGCTGCTTGGAAATGCTGATGCGTTTTCAGGGAGTAGCATAGTTGATATTCCTGAGGAGAAGAGGGAGTGTTGGGTGGTGCATCAACAACTTGAAGCTAATTTCACAGATGTTCAAGGCAGGCATCCTGCTTTTCTCTCTTGTCATTCTTGTATAGTGCATACATTGAGGAGCACAGCCCTCAGTTCTGAGTGCTCTATCTACACAGGTTTGGAATAACCTGTTTTCTTTGTAGGCTTTTTATGGGTGTTTGGCTAGAGGCGATATCCACGTTGTGTGCTAGAGCAGGAGGAAAACCTAATAATGCTGTAGAACTCCAGAAACACTGGCACAGAGAAAGATCCTTGCTTTAAGTATGAGATGATCGAGTACGTGTGCTGGAAGAGCTGAATCTATTCATAGACTTGCAAATGCCTGTTGGAATGGGAAGAAGTGATGCATGGCTGCAGGAACAGGCACAGCTCGGTTCTCTCTTGTAATCTTGGAACTAAAGAGTCTCTTTTTCAGGCTTACAAAGTTGGGGCTTTGCCTCTGATCAAGCCAGTGGTGCTGTTCCCTCACTGTCGCTTGACTGCCACATTTACAGTGCGAGCTCTCTGAACCTATAGGTCGCTGTGCTCGTAGTTTCTTGCACAATAGACACTCATAGTTAGACTACACTGGCCCGTAGACACTCCCTTAATCCAAATAATAGCACACAAAGGCTGTTTACTTGGGACATGCACTGTTCCTTGGGGTATGCTTTCAGAAACCACACAGTCTGCAAACATAATAAAATATGCAATAATGAACTCTCATGACGAAGTAATTGGGTGATTTATAACAAATGACCATCTTGACTTTAAAAAGCATGCCCGCTCTTGCATGCCAGAGAGAAGAGCAGAAACTAAAAGCTAGCTTAGTAATTTCTGTCTCTTGTCATAGGACTCTTCCTCAGATTCAAACCCAGGGACTCCAGGTTCTGTCCTAGGAGAGGTGACCCATCTGTCATCTGGCTCGAAGTGGATGAACTGCATTCCAGGCTGTGTAAGAAGAGTGTTTTTCAAGTTGAACCTCCCTTGGTAATCAACATATCAGTTTGTACTGATAGAGATCACATATGGAATTTCATTATGGACTGATGCTTACCCTGGCCCTTGCAGCATGTTGTCTACTTGGCAGCTGCTTTGCATCCTGGAGCTGGCTGCAGGTCAGTGGTTAAAGAATTCTTAACTGTTTGTCACTGTGAAGCACTTTGGGATGAATGGTGTTGCATAAAGGTAAGGTTATGAAAAGGTATTAATCTGTTCTGGAATAGTGAAGCATTTTTAAATGTGCTTTTTCTAGTAGGTCTTATTTAAGGAGGGGGATCTATTTATCACTGTCTTGCTATGACTTTCTCCTGCCCCTCCAGCTAGTATTGTGCACTGCAGAGTATGCATAGCAGGAAAGAAAACAGTTGACTATCGATGGCAGCGTGATTGCACAGGTCCCTGTGATTTAAAAATCAAACCAAAGCTACTTGTCCCCTAGTGGCTTTTGGAATTCGACTTCCAAATGTTTTCCTCCAAACAAGTCTGTGACCCTGAACCCACAAGTCTGTGTTACACAATATCTTATAGCTGCTGGGAACAGCCCTGGCTCCCTGTGTGACCAACCCATGCCCTGTGGCAGATGCAATGCTGCGGGTGTTCCGACTGGCTGCATCCATCGCGGCTGTGCTGCTGGTGCCAGGACGCTCTGGAAGTCTTGCAGAAGTACTGACTTTGAGTCTAGACCCTTTGCCTGGTGCTCAGGCCCTTCTGAATTAACCCAGATCTGATTAGAGGCACTAAAGGTCTTTAATTACTTGCCTTGTGCACCTTAATGAGCAGAAGAGAAAGGCCTTAGGACTCAGTTCTTGTTTTTCAGCTCTGTGCTCTGCTTTTGGCTTTGGCTGTACAGCTAAGATCACATCTAGCTTCACTGTAAAATCCTTCCCACACATGACAACAGCTGCCTGGCTCTTTCTGTATCAGGCTGACCACAGATCTATTGGGAAGCTGAACCCTGCTAATACACTAAATTCTGGACATTATCTATCTTAATATTCAGCATTATTATACCAAATGCCTTGCAAGCATCACCTTCCAGATGATTCACGACAGATCCCAGGGCTGTGCTACAACATACGGATCTTGTACGCTGATGAGCACAGAGCAAAAGAAATAACCATAGAGACCCGAGTTGTTTTGTTTCAAACAAAGCTTTGGGTGGGGTGAAGCACTTGGGGGAGTGTTTCTAGAAATCCTGATCTGGTTTTATACTTGCTCTTTTGTATTAAATACATCCATCAACCTGGAA
>NW_009921074.1:7953-13265 GCF_000696875.1 Nestor notabilis
AAGGTGATGCTTGGAAACTTAACCCAAAACATTAAGGCCCTGTGAACAAGGAGCAGTGGCTTTACCACAGACTGCTTAGTCAGATCTCTCTTTAATTTCAGATAGAAAGAATAGAGGTAGCCCTAGACATGATGAGCTTGTTTGGTAACATTCATGCCAGCCAAGGCAATAGATGATGTTTATTTACTTTGTATATAATACCTGTAGCTTCTTTAGCATCAGAGGAAAAAAGGACTGAACTTACTTAAAAGTTGGCTCATTTCTTATTTCAAGCTGATGCCTGGTTGGGATGAACCAGCTCAAACAGGCCTGTGTAATTAAGATAGTTCATAGTAGAACTACCAGTTCTGTGTACAAACAGATAGGGAGCAAAAACAGAATGATGGACTTAATGTGAAGAAATTACAGTCCTCTACTTCCCTGTGGGAGAATCGCTTTCCAGTCAGCTCTGCCACAGCACTGACTTGGAATTGGGAAGGTTCTAAATGGCAAGCACTGAACTTGCACCAAAGCAGAGTTCTCTCATGCGGATTTTGTTTAAACTATCGTGCTACTTACACAAAAACAATCAGATGTATTTTTAGCTCATGAATTCTCTTGGAAAAATCTTTGTGAGGGATGTCACCTTGCCAGCTTAGTGGTGTAGTCACAACGTGATCAAATTCCTGCAGCACAGAAAACTGGAAACCAAATGGAATGTTGTCTTATAGAAGAGCTAACTGACTAAACACCTTTATGGCTGAAAACTATCAGGTTTGTCGGGGGCTCTCTCAATATCATAAAGAACCTAATAATTTGTCTAGTTTAATACATGTACAAGATGCTATTCCATCATTTTGATTATCTGATCTCATTATATATCCATATTTAGTACAGCCCAGAAGACTATATAGTCCAAGCCTTTTATTTTATGAGCAGACATAACACAGGAAGTCAAACCCAGACATACACTCACATACATATACATATATATATATATATACACACACCAATATACATTTAAACAATGCAGAAGAGGTAGTGCCATTAATTAGGAAGTATATAACATGCAGTAAAGAATACTAAGACAACCTGGATCTGTCGTCGTTGCACCTCTTCCAAATATCACAAAAGGCTATAGAATGATTTGTTCTGCATTGACCTGAATTTACAGGTGTGCTCTGTTCTCTTACATGATCGTACCTTTGAGTTTTCTAAGGGTGATCCTTCAGGTGAGTAGCTGAAGGGGACAGATTTGGTTCTTGAGTTAAATACTGTGGCTGTAACAACCTGAATAATGAGCTTTGAATCCGTTACTTCTTATAGGATTGTCTGTACACTTCAGGATGTAAGGTTAGGTGTGAACACGAAGCATTTATCCTGATCTCTCTTTGTTCCTTCTCTAAGACCTGATCAGATGACAGAATTCCCCTTCTAGAGGGATGTCTGCCCTGCAAGAGGTAAAAAATAACATTTAGAACTGGATGGATTTTGTTGTTGACCTTAAGAAAATCTCCTGGGTAGCCTTGAAGTTCTATTAGACAGGAAGTAACTGCAGTGGCTGGGGTTTAGCAGGGAGGAAGAAAAGAACTTGATCTCTGCAGAAACATGACCCTGAAAGTAATGAAAGAAGAAGATGGGAAGACTATAAGGTAGTTCCTGAGTCTACATCGAGGAGCATCCTAGTATGCTCCAGATGCCCAGAGAACAAGCACGAGAGCCCAAACATAGAGCCAAAGCTCCAATACTTTCAGCCACTTACTCAGCAGCTTTATATACTCAGAAGCTCTGGGCAATGGTGTGTCTGACCACAAGAGCAGAGCTCTTTCATAACTGCACCAACCAGACTGACTATTCCTTAAGATTTTTAAGCTGTACTTGCAACAACTGAAAGACTTTGTACTGTGAATACTGTTTTAGGAAAGAAATAAAAAATATAGTTAAGATTATCAGCTGTTGAGACTTTAATGTAGATGCAGCTTCCATCTGCATTTCCAGCTCCAAGGCGTGTGTCTGTAGGCAGAAGATATGCACTAGGCAGATTCCAAGAGCCAAAGGAAGGCTACAGTGAAAGAGGAGGATGAGATGTTCCTTTTTTAGGACTGTTTTCCAGATTTCCTGTATTATTTAAGCAGGGAAAAAAAAAAAAAATCCAAGCCAAGCAGCAATGCCACGAATCGAGGGAAGATATTGTAGTATCTTGTAGATCGTATTTATCTGATGTACTCCTCCTCAGAGATGCAGGATGTATCTTCATCTGTGCTCTCCTCCAAATCTGGCAAGTTGCCCCAGAGCAATACATTGACACCTGGTGGGAAGGAGGTAATGAGACAAAGGAGGGAAGAAGGGAAAAAAACCCAACTATTTTTGGATTATAACCTTATTTTTAAGTTGCACAGCCGTGTTTTCAGAGGAAATAGTGACTCCAGTCACTGCAAAACCTGGTAAGTCACCTTCATGATAAATAGATTGAGGCTCTTTCCCATTTTTCTTCCAAAGTGATCTCGAGTGGTGGTGTTTACAGCATCATTCAGAGAATAAGTCCCTGCCCACAGATGTATTTATATAGCTCGTTCATGTAGCTATTGATAATCCCCTCGTGACTGATTTGTTTTGAAACGCATTGATCTGAAAGACAGGGTGACACTGAAGGGTTTAGACAAGAAGTTCCTCCCGTCTGCAAGGTGGAGGGATGATTTGTCAGAACGCTATGCATTCCTGAGGACTCAAGGCAAATGATTCCTGACACTCGGCATCCAAACAACACCTACCTGTACAAACTAACTAGCACGAGCTGCAACTTCATATTGAGCTAATGAGGACTTGGTTATATAGGGGCAGAGTGACAGTCTGACTCACTTGTCCCTTGGACAGCTGCCCAAGAGCCCAGGAGAGCTATACATACCGCTATAAATAGCAGCTGGTGGCTGTGTATATGCTTCTTTGTAATATTGCTTCAGAAAATCCTGACTTCTGCCCACAAAAGGGCCAAGTTAAATTGTCTGGTGAAGATAAATTTCCACTTAGAATTTTTCCTTTGCAAAGGAGCTACAGCTACAAGCAGTTCATGAGATTAGCAGCACTGTAACGCTTGCCTTACACCTCCATATGCTACACTCCCTCCAGATGCTTTAACTATCCTGAGATGCCTCAGTAGAAGGAGGACTTAGAATTCAAGATTTTAGGGAAGAGAAGGAAGCATAAGTGTTCCTTACCAGAAGGGTCTAGTCTGTTGATGCCAAAGACTGCTTGGCTATGAAACATCCAGAAGTGGCCGTTATTGCAGGAGAGCAGGCAGGGTTTGCAGGGAGAAATCACATGATAACCAACAACGTTACCACTAGAAAGACAAGGGAAATTATGAGCAACATAAACCCAAAAAGACAGATGTTGTTGGCTTTTGCAGCTCTAGCTAATGTTTGAATAGTGAAAGTATTGTAATGCTCCTATTTTGCTAAAGTTAAGGGAACATGGTTAAACAAGCATCTTAAATATATAGGGAACATCTGTTGGGAGTTACAGAATATCTAAGGTTTAGATCTTTGGCATAGAGAGCCATTTAGTAACCTGAACTGTGTAATCAGATTAGTTTACATACCAACAAATGGTGGGGTATTTGTTTTTTTGAAGCCCAGTGGTTCCATTGGAATCAGAAGTTAATCACACACAAAACATCCATCTGTACAGACTCACCGTGCAGGGCAGAGTATCAGCAGTGGGAACAGTGAGACTGAGAATATCAAAGCCCTGTCTACTCCCCTAGGCTGAAACCTAGAACAACCATTTTTCTGTTTTCTCAGCCACGCTCTGGTGAGATATTTCTCTATTTTTATCTAAAAAACATAATACTATATTCCTATCACAACCCCCCATCGTTTAAATCTGAATCAGGCACAAGTCTGGATTATGAAGTGGAAAGTATCATCTCAATTAACTGGGAGCTTTTTGAGAGTTGTTGTTTTCACTCTTAAATATCAGAAATTAATAAAGAGGATAAAAGAACTCCAAGAACTTTAGTGACAGCATGTTCCATCTGCTAGCAACAGCTAGATCTGCCAAGAGGATGTTCTATTAATTAGAATATGAGTAACTACTTCTTCCTGCGGCCTTATTCACACAAGTATCTCTGTGTTGAAGCAGACATTTAATCAGGCAGGTGGCACACAAGCTTTCCCATCTACTCACACTACTGACAAGGTTGTCACATCTCCACTTGGGACTTGCACAGAAATAGACTGGCAGCCAAGCCCAGAAGTAGTGGGCTGAGTTTCTATCAAGCAGCATTACATCTGAAGCAGAGAATGCAATCTGTTCCTTCAGCCCTCAGCTCTTTGCACTGCAGTAGGCTGTGGTGGAGAGGTTGGACATATTGTGGTGTGCTCGAGGAGGCACTGGTGTCATCAAAGGACTCTCTTACCACTTTAAACAAGCGATGTTCTTCAGTTTGCATTTGCAGATGTCAGTAAAATAACAGCTTCCAATGAAATCGACAGTGCTAGATGGGAAGAAAGTCAAAATATGAAAGTTTAGATGTGGCTGTGATTCCTACTATGATGTCTTGATAATGCAGGTCTGAAATCATAAAATGATGTTACCATTAGTCTTGTATGTTTGGGGATTTTTTTTAAAACTCTCCCAAGATCACACAACCCCATTTTCCTATCAGCTACCAGCCATACTCATATGGAAACTAAGAGACAGACGTGACACCACATGAATTAGAATCTCAGACTGGTTTGGGTTGAAGGGACCTTAAAGCTCCTTCAGTTCCAACCCTCTGCCCCGGGCAGGGACACCTTCCACGAGAGAAGGTTGCTAAAAGCACCTGTATCCAATCTGGCCTTGAACAGTGCCAGGGATGGGGCAGCCACAATATATCCTGAGTCCTCCCAAATGAAACCAGAAAGTGCTGCCTCTCTCAGTGCTTGACTAATGCCTGCTCATCACTACAGGCTGTGGAGCACTGCCAGCCCAAAATCTGATTAGAGACATTGCCCTAGTTCCTGGTGAATCTCAGCTGAGACTATGGAATAATAGCTCAAAGGCCAGGACATTTAAAACCAAACCTTTGATTTGTTATCTCCTTTTTAACCCATACTTTCTTATTAACATGTTATTTTGGAACCTGATTTCCTTAGCATTCAAATATTGTTATGGGAAAGCAACACGCAAGCGGCAGGGAGGAGGAGCCGGTGCACGATCGGGTTAGTTCTGGTTACAGGCATTTATTTCAATTTCTAATCTTTGCTCCAGGAAGGAGCTGCAGGAATTCGCTGTGGCTTCATCTTCCCCAGGAATACACCAAACGAGGGCTTTGGTTTCTGGCCGAGGGA
>NW_009921075.1:0-3956 GCF_000696875.1 Nestor notabilis
GGCAGTGAGGGCTGCGTAAGGCAGTCTCCAGCTGGTAGGGGTGGGAAAAGCATGTCGGGAATCACCTAGGATGAAAGGAATGCTTAGGTGCGTGAATGAAGCTCTCAGTGTCAAGAAATGGGTTTGACCTTTTCCAGTAGTCTTCACCTAACAAGAAAGAAAAGGAGAAAATATCTTGCTGCCCATTAGTAGAATCACAGAATGGTTTGTGTTGGAAAGGACCTTAATGCTGATCGAGTTCCAACCCCCTGGCATGGGCAGGGACACCTTTCACTAGACAAGGTTGTGTAAAGCCCCGTCCAGCCTGGCCTTGAACACTGCCAGGGGTGTACTTTTCATAAAAGTAAATGTCATCGGGAAGGATGGCTGTATAAATAGGGGGGTGTGCTGGGTAATGCACTTCTTAAAGATCAAAGTATCCATTAAAACATTCTTCTGTTTTAAGACTTGTTTAGTAAAAAAACCCCCCAAAACTATAGAGAAAGCATGCAAGTACTGCAGCCTAGTGTTGTTATGAATCTAAATGCTGATTTAGATAACTATAAAGTATTTTAGAGAGGAAAACATCTTTTATTTACAACTATGTAGATGAAGAATGTAAGTTCATACATTCTTCACCAAGACCAAAAATGATCTTATTTTGAGAGACAGTATTTTCTCTTAACGTTTTGTTTTGTTCATGAAGCACGGAAAAACATGACCACAATGAAACGTGAAGCATTTTTAGAAATCGTATCTAAGGATTCAATTGAAGACTTCCTGCATTATACTCAGCATCCTGTAAGTAAGCTGGGATACATGTGTGCGAGTAATAATACCTTAAGTCTGTTATTAGTGCAGAAATTTTGTGACATAGGGATAGAGACTATTTTTCTGATACCTGCAGATGTGTTAGAATAATTGCTGTAGAAAAGAAGTTCAAGTGGTACTTGAGGGAACAAAGCTGAAAAAGTTGTAGAATATGAAATTTTGCTATTTATGAATCAACTATTTTTTAAAGATCTGGTTGTTACATATGCAGTTTACTTTTTTTTTAAGAATGATTAATACTGTGGTAATATTAAAGAAAAATATTAATGTGATGCTGATGAAGTATTAGTGGGTTTTTTTTACTTTCAACCTATGAAAGAATTTATTACTGTGTAATAAATATAAGCTAATAAACATAGCAGAGGGATATTTCAGTAGTATTTGTTCATTCATTTGGTAGTTGAGGCTGCCCACTTATTCTTTAGTGTGTGTGTAATTGTGCTTGACAGTTCTTTTTATCTCTGAATGTTGTAGGGATGGGACAGGTTGCTCTCTAAATGAGTGCAGAGAGAAGCTGGAGGAACAACAAAACAAATCCACTGAAATATACTAATTAAAAGTTCATTCCCATGTTGGGTATATGATAATGCATAGTAATATGAAATAATAATGTGCATTTTCCACTAAGCACGATTTCTCCTGAACGCCTATTGTTAGCCTTAATAAATGCTATTGTCAGGTAAGTTTCTTAAGCTTTCCAGTCAGTGTTATCCTCATACTACCTGTATTAGGATAAAGTGGATCTGTTGACCTTGGTGTCCACAGGGGAACGAATGAATTTACTAATGTAGCAAATATATTAAACGTAGGATTTCTATGATAGGGATCTTATTCTCTGTAATAAGCTTAGATATGCTTGTCTCCCAAATGTTATTGAATCCCTTTTTCCAAGAAATTTGCTAGTTCTTTTTATTTGCACTCCCATATGTAGTTATAGGTGACAACTGTATTACGAGATAGCCTTTGCTTGAAGTTTGCTTCCTGTTTTTTTCCCCCAAATCTGAACACTTAAATAAGAAACTGCTCTGTTTAAGAAAACATACAGTACTTTGCTTCCTTTTACATTAATTTGGCCATGTTGTTTCTGTCATTGTCACCCAGTAATTTATTTTAACATATCTTGGTCTGCTTGCATTACAAATTGTTTTTTTCATCCCTCTATTTTTTATCACCAATTCACAAGAGTTGTCTTGCAGCAGTTTTCAGCTGTTGCCAATATTGCTGGAAACTGTGCGCTACCAGATATAATGAGTATATTGATTAGAACTTTCTTCATGCCTTCATAGCATAAGGGAACATAAACCTTCAGATTGCTTTTTGATAGTAATAAATGATATTTTGATAGATATTTTGATATATAAACATAGAAAGAAGAGGAAAGTGATTAGAGACTCACTGCTTTCTCCAGTTTTCGTATTCTATTTATGCTCTGTTTCTTCTATTTTGTGCTCTAGCCTCATAATTTGCCTTTTTAACTTGTTTTTACAGTTCTGTTCTTAGCATCACTGCTTCTTTCATTATCTCTCTACACTCCACCCCTCCTCTTTAATTTTCCTTTATCCTCTTCTCAATGTTTTGTTTCATTCACATCTTCTAAAATTCCAGGGGTTTGCTCATTTTCCAAGGTTTGCCTTGGTCTTTTAAACTATTTTTCTTTGTAATCTTTTCAAAAGATTACTATATTGTGGTGGTGTTCACTGACATCTTTATCAGGTGCTGGTAATTTTTTCTGCTGAATCTTGTTACAATTCAAGAAAATACAGCGTTTCTTAGGCTGGAAAATAGGTATCATGTATATGACTATCATTCGAAGACATACTTTTCCTTCCTAGGTTTTGAAATAATTCTATCATCCCAAAGAAAGATCATAAAGCTCTAGTCATCTTATAAATTCATTACTTTTGTTCAAAACAGTAGAATCTTGATATCCTGTCCTTTGGATTTGTTTGAAGTAGAGGGCTGCAGAACTCCCTGTATGGACTCTGGCTTACTGTATTTGTTTCTAGCTGTATAGGATAGAAATGTTATAAATATGTAACAGGATCTTTCTTCTTATACCCTTCTGAGAACCATCTAATACTGCTGCTGCTTTATTTATTTTCTGGTTTTCTTCTTTCCTTGAACTTTATTTTTTTTCTTTTTGATTTCTGGATTTTAGTGTATCTGCAAACTAAAACCATTTTTATTCCAAGATCATGGATATTCTCCCTTTTTGCTCCAAAATGTTTTTGATCTGGTAAACCTTCACTTCAGTATTGCAAATTACATCTCAGAAATTACCTGTACTTCTTTTTGGCTGTGTCTGTTCTTTCTTCTAATCTTTTCTCTGCCTATTCCCTTTCCTAGCAGGCTGCCTACCCTTCTTTGATGCTAACAAGCACTTTATGTCTTTGAGGTAAATTCTTGTAGCAAGCTTATTCTGTGGAAATAGTTCAGATCAGTTTCTTAGTCAAGTCTCTTATAGAGAATAATAGTTGCGTCCCATTCAGTAAAGCTTAAGAGGGAAGTCTGGGGTTAATGTGCTCAGGAGTTAGGTTTGATAGGGGGACTTTAAAGCAGTGCAGTATACAGAGCACTGTTGTATGCAGATTGTACCCCAAAATCTCTAGTGCTGTTCCTCTGGCTGTACTGACTTACATTTCCAGTCCTTGCATAAGTGTTTTCTTCCAGAGCCATCATCAGTCTGTATTTAAGATAGCAAAGATATGATCATAGAATCATAGAATAGTTTGGGTTGGAAGGGCCCTTAAGATCATCTAGCCGCACCCCCCCTGCCGTGAGCAGGGACACCACACACTAAACTATGTCACCCAAGGCTCTGTCCAACCTGGCCTTGAACACCTCCAGGGTTGGAGCATTCACAACTTCCTTGGGTAACCTATTCCAGTGCCTCACCACCCTCACTGTGAAGAACTTCTTCCTTAGATCTAACCTAAACTTCCCCTGTTAAAGTTTGAACCCATTACCCCTTGTCCTACCACTGCAGTCCCTAATGAAGAGTCCCTCCCCAGCATCCTTGTAGGCCCCCTTCAGATATTGGAAGGCTGCTATGAGGTCTCCACGCAGCCTTCTCTTTTCCAGGCTGAACAGCCCAACTTGCTCAACCTGTCCTCAGTAAGGGAGGTGCTCCAGCCCCCTGGTCATCC
>NW_009921076.1:0-2989 GCF_000696875.1 Nestor notabilis
TGGCTAAAAATGGACAAAACCGGGTTAGAAACAGACGAATATGGGTTAGAAATGGTCAAATATGGCTAAAAATAACCCAAACCAGGTTAGAAATGGACAAAAATGGATTATAAATGGTCAAATATGGCTAAAAATTGATAGAAGTTGGTACCAGGTTAGAAATGGACAAAAATGGATTATAAATGGTCAAATATGGCTAAAAATTGCTAGAAGTTGGTTAGAAACGTCCAAAACTGGATTAGAAATGGTCTAATAGTGCTAAGAATGGCCAAAACCAGGTTAGAAATGGACAAAAACAGGCTAGAAATGGTTCAAATATATCTAAAAATGTCCGAAACCAGGTTAGAATTGGACAAAACTGGGTTAGAAATGGTCAAATATGGCTAAAAATGGTCAAAACCAGCTTAGAAAAGGCCGAAGATGGGTTAGAAATGGTCAAATACGGCTAAAAATGGCCCAAACCGGCTTAGAAATGGCCAAAGATGGGTTAGAAATGGTCAAATATGGTAAACTATTCTTTCTGTTTTCCCACGCGAAGCAGGGTATTGCCCTAGGAATACCAGCATAAGACCTGGGTCCATACCGATGAGCCGTTGCTTATTTTTCTAAACAGCTAGATTTGACAGCTTAAAGGATGGCCTGGGTGCCTCAGAGCTGTCGCAGCAGTTGTGCTAAATATCCAAGAAGCATGTAAATTCACCTCGGGTCAGAAAATGACCATGCTCATGTCCCACACAGTGTCTGCGGTGCTGGAAGTGAAAGGTGGACACTGGCTTTCCCCCCAAAGATTTCTGATATATCAAGCCATCATAGTGGAACAGGATGATGTAGAAATAGTGGTGACTAACATTGTCAACCCAGCTTCTTTCCTCAGTGGGAATGAAGAAGAACTAGTACACCACGATTGTCTGGAAATGATTGAAGCTACATATTCCAGTCATCCGGATCTGAAAGACACCCCTTTGGGCGACACAGAAAACTGGTTCACCGATGGAAGTAGTTACATCATTATGGGGAAGCGACATGCTGGATACGCGGTCACCACTAGCAGAGAGGTAATAGAATCCAGACCCCTGCCAATGAACACTTCTGCACAGAAGGCTGAACTGATAGCGCTGACAAGAGCTCTAGAGATCGCAAGGAGAAGGAAAATCAACATCTATACAGACTCGAGATACTCATTCGGAGTTGTACCCGCGCATGGAGCCATTTGGAAAGAAAGAGGACTATTGAACTCACAAGGGAAGAACATTAAACATGCACAAGAAATAGTGTGGTTATTGGAAGCAGTTGAACTACCAGAAAAGGTAGCCATCAAGCATATTAAGGCACACCAGAAGGTGAGTTCTGAATTGGAAGAAGGAAATGAGCTGGTGGATAGATAGACAAAAGAGGCAGCCAGAACTGAGGTTGCCATTGAGGGAGCCCTGATCCCTGACAGGAAAATTCCCCTGGAATGTAAGCCAAATTATAACAAGGAATATCAGAAATTAATTACGGATTTACAAGGGACATTTAATGATGAGGGATGGGCTAGGACACCACAAGGAAAAATATTTGTTCCCGCTTCTTTATTATGGTCATTGATAAGAAGTGAACATCAGAAAACACATTGGGGAACGGATGCCCTCCACAAATACTTGATGAACAAAATTATAGCCAGAATTCTATACACAACCATTCAGTAAGTGACTCAACAGCGTGATCTATGCCTCCAAACGAATCCCAAGAATATCCCTAAACCTAAGGTAGACCAGATTGGCAGAGGGAATGGACCAGGACAACAGTGGCAGATTGACTTTACAGAACTGCCCAGAAAAGGGGAGTATAAATATTTACTGGTTTTAACAGATACCTTTTCGGGTTGGACAGAAGCCTTTCCAACTAGGACTGCGAAAGCTCGGGAAGTAACAAAAACACTGTTACGAGAAATAATACCATGCTTCGGAGTCCCGGCCACTACATCCTCGGATAGGAGGCCGCACTTTGTTTCAAAGGTGGTCCAACAGGTTAGCAAATACTGAGGTATTGATTGGCAATTACATACTCCTTATCACCCGCAATCAAGTGGTCAGGTAGAGAAAATGAACCATCTAATCAAACAAAAAATTATTAAATTAGGCCAAGAAGCCAACTTGCCATGGCCTCAAGCGCTTCCACTTGCCTTGTTCAGAATAAGGGTTAAACCCAGAGCAAAAGGACTGAGTCCTTTTGAGCTCTTATATGGCAGATCTTATGGAATTCAAAAAGGCATATCCTCACAGGTGGGAGAAGAAATTAAATACAATTATATAATACGAAAGCAACTCAGAAAAATAGAGAGATATGTGGCCGGGACTAGAAGCAGGGCACTGCAAAACCCAGTAGATAATATACAACCTGGGGATTATGTTTATGATAAGTCTCTTGCAGAAAAAACTCTGGAACCACAGTGGGAAGGACTGTTCCAAGTACTTCTTATTACCCATACTGCAGGAACAAGCTGCTTGGATTCACCACACTCGAGTTAAGAAGGCTCCGAAACCTCCTTGGAAAATTACACTGAGTGGTAACAATCTAAAGCTAATAAATCGAGTTCTCAAAAGAGTAAAACAAGATGAAAGTCACCATTGGTGGGATGTACTTCTTGAATGGTCCCCTACTGCTACTGGCATTCTAAATATGTTATTGCATCCTACTGTTATACTTTTAATATTAGTAAGCATTAGTCTCATTTCATGTATTACACTGTTTGTTTGGACTTGGAAAATGCTGCAGAAGGTGATAGGTCTTAACTACTAGAGTTAACGCCTATGGAACTGTACTGAAAAATAGCCTCCTAAAGTAAAAGAATTTACTAATCACATAGAAAAGAGGGGAATTGATATAGAAAATTCAGCTTGCAACCGCATATGAGCCTAATGCTAAACAACAGGTATTCTTGACAAATGTAACACAACCTTCCCAGCTGTACCTTACAGTATTGTTTAACAGGGTCATTGAACAGAAT
>NW_009921077.1:0-5905 GCF_000696875.1 Nestor notabilis
CAGCACCCTCATAGTAAAGAATTTCTTCATAGCACCTAATCTAAATGTCCCTGTTTCAATTTAAAGCCATTTTGGGGGCACACTGGCACAAACCTCACAGTACTTTCACAGGGCACTAAGTATCAGCTACATAACAACATATAGAGCAATGCTGCAGATTGCTTTATTGTCAGATGAGCCAGTTGAACGCATTAAATTGCCTGAACATGCATCATGGAGCAAGTGTATTGGGTAACAGCCATCACCGAGGAGCACTCACATATGTGCACCTCATGTATTATTTAGGGCATCAGCACTGAGAGAAACAACTGGAGTTATGATCCCTTTTAAAGCTAACAAGTGTATCCAATTATTGACTTAAGAGAACGCTGCAGCCATCGGCAACATAAAAAGGAAGAAAAAGAATGAGAAATAGAATGAATGTTGCAATTAAGAGAGATAATTAAGAGAGATACTGAGGTGCTAATACATGGAAATCCAAGGTTTCCAGTAACACGCCTCTTCCAGTAACATGCACTAACGATTCCTTCTAAGCAGATACACCCCAAGAACAGATCCTGAATTTTAATACCTTAATCAATACAGATGTCATCCAGAGGCCTTGGCCCCAGTTCAGGAAGAGATCCATAACACACAATGAATGTTCATCCTGCAATAGTGTCACAGGCAAGACAAGCTGCAGACCTGGATACAGAGGTTTGTTTTAGAACCAGTGACACGTGAGCTGTCACCCTAACCAGCGATCTCAGTTAGGCACACCACCCTGTCCCACCAGGGAGATGGCTGCTGCTTTGGGAATGGCATTGCTGACTCCCTGCTCCACAGCTGCTCACCACCACCAGCCCCAAGCCTCACCAGCCCACAAGCCCAGGCTCCCCCAGCGTTTCACTGCATGTAACTGTCCCATCTCCAGGATCTCTTCCCACTTCCAAGATATTTCTCCCTGCAGGATGGTCACCTTCTTTCCACTCCCCAAGCCCCTGCTTTCCCATGTGATAATCTACATGCAAAAGCACAAAGGATGATCACCCTACTCACTGGCTCACGCGTATTTATTAATGGGAAGGTTCTGTTTAGTTCAGGTATGACAAGCAGTCACACAGCAAGCAGCAGGCTGTAAAGTTCAGGTTCAGACCCTCACCCTGCACATGCAGCACCATTACTTTGGACAATTACTTTTCAGGATTCACAATTTAATTTTCTCTTTCTGCCTTCCACACCTATCCAGTGTCTGATCCCAGTCTGTAAATGAGCAGACTGGCAGAGAGCAAAATCCCTCAGGTACAACACCCGTGTCTCAGGCCATGCTGTAGGTGGGCTGATCGCTGAGCCATGCTGTTGGTGGGCTGAGCATCATTGACTTATTTCTACTACCCTGACTTGTCCAGCTCATGGTTTTGCATGCCTCTTTCCCTCGCAGCAGCCACTGGAACACACAAGCTCAGCACCCACTCCAGCTTCTAGAGCACTCATTAGTTAATTATCAGATTCAGCCAAGTAGCCTGTCAATCCCTTTTTTTACTTTTTTTAATGATGCTGCAATCTCCCCATAGTCCATGACCTCAGTAGAAGACTGTGAACTGCCTCGATGTTTCTAAATTCCCTCTGTTACTCAAGGTATTGTAACACTGCATCATAGAATGGTTTGAGTTGGAAAGGACCTTATGATCATCCAATTCCAACCCCCTGCCTTTGACAGGGATGCCTCACACTAGACCAGGTTGCTCACAGCCCCATCCAACCTGGTCTTGAACACTTCCAGAGATGGAGCTTTCATCAGCATGTATACCAGTATTTTGAAAAGTTCAATTTATTTTACTATCAGGTAACACATAAACTAGAAACGTGATTCAACAGACTGAAACTGTATCCTAAACTCTCCTTGACATACCAGATCTATTTTTTATTTTTTTTTCTCTTTACTGAGCATGAAAGAAAGGACTAGACACTTACTGTTTAAAAAGCATCTGGACCTTTATTCTGGACACAGTTGCCCATGCTGTTTTGATCGACTTGCTGAAAGATGGATGTTCAAAGCAACGAAAAGTTGCAGTAGACCTAACAGAATAGTTAAGCAAGTGCTTAAATTAAAAAAACTGTGATTCTTCCTTCTAACTGCTTCAAGACCACTTACATGCTTACATTAAAGCTCACTTAGACTTAGATGCTTTGGTGTGGACTGGGCTGATGTACTTTGGAGATTCCAGGATGCAGAGGTCTCTTAATGAAAGTGGCCGTAACTGTTCCAGCTACCACCACTTGTAATGATTTAACAGTAAAGAGAAAAACATCTTACAAAAAAAGGTGATGTGATTTACCAGAAGTTATTTGCCACAGAAGACAGGAAGCCTTTAGAGTATAAAAGAAATCATGTGAAAACTGTTTTCATATCTACACTTACAGACGCTTTTATCCAGTTTGCACATGAGTGCTCTAAAAGGGCAAACTGTTCTGTCCTTAAAGTGGGTGGAAAGTGAAGACACTATTCCAGAAACAGGAGAAGAGGGTGCCTTCATGAGGAAGACTCACTGCTTTCATTTCACACTCCTCTCGACCAGTGTTCTTGTGGCTGGTGGTTCAGGGATGGATGCTCCAGGGACTACCTGATCCCAGATGCTACCCCTTCCTGAAGGGAGGCATTTGGGCTGTCCCGGTTGGCAGAATGAGACACAACACTGCACATGTACTGCTAAAAATCTGATTCACATTAATTTGTTACCTTACAGCAGCCGAGTTTCAAAAAGCATTTATCATCTGTGTTACGTATGAGCACAGCCTATAAAGTTGCTAATCACTGTGTAATTACAGTGAGTCTGTATAAATACTTTGGCACAGAACAGTGAATTGTGCAGCTAAGTGGAAAAGTGAGGTGTTTTTTCACTAGCCAGTCCTGCAAATTGACCTTGCAGCATTTAACTGTGCAGTCTTGATGAAAGCAGGTTTGATGGAAAACACGTACACAATTCTGCTTCAAGAAGTGACAAAGTTGGGCTTAACTATGAAATCGCTGAAGACCAGTGGTATCATAAGAAAGCGGGGACAGACACACACCCCCAACAAGTACTAAAACGTGATGATAACATGTTTCTAGGAATCATCCACACATGCAGGAAACCCTCAAGCATTTGGAACTGTAATTTCAAGCAGCACTTAAAAACTCTGCCACATTTTGAGCTGCATGTACATCTTTTCACCCATCCAATTGGGATGCAAAATATGTAAAACCAAAGATACCTGAGTGCCAGAGTTGCACAAGAAAAGATCCAAAACATTTCAGGGACAACTTGGTCAGATTCTCACTCACGGAAAAACAATTTAAAAGAAAAGACACTTCTATTTACATCTCACTTGTTCAGCCATTTCTGGTAATTGCAAATGGTTTGAACGTTATGTACTGAGAGCAGTTACAGGCTAAACATCCTTGCCAGCCCAATCATCAGTGACCTGAAGGCAGAAATGGGTGAATCAGGGAGATGTATATGAATGGTCAGGAGAAGCCAACAGACCATGCCCACTTTAACCATTCCACCAGCATCCTGAAAAGCCATTGCTCATTGCTGTTGGCAAGGAAGAAGTCAAGATGCATGTGGCAGTGACTTATGTTGAGAAGGCAGCATTGCCTGAGCTACTCTGATAAATTGCCTTACAAAGTTTTAGCGAAAGCAAGATCAAACCTAAACTCTTCTTTTAACTCTGCCCTTTCCATCTATTTCGACTCTATGGCTCTCCAAGCTGCACAGGTTTCCACAGACCTTACAGTAATACTTCTTTCTTTTCCTATCCTGCTACAAAGGCTTCAGTCAGGCCATTCTCTTGAAAAACAGGAACTTGCCCCACACTTGACAGAAAGTATTGACTGATTCAAATGCTGAAGCCATAACTTTATTTTCCTGTGAACTTGAAAGCGTAAGGTAATGGTGAAATGAAGCAGAAAAACATTACATCTTTGGTTTCTAAAACAAAGACTCCAATACTGAGTCTTTTTTGTCAACTTCAATGCTGATGTTAATATAGCCTGCAAAAGACCACCTCGTTGAGACTTGAATTTATTTTTACAAGTTCAAAGGTAGCCATGCCACGATCTTTTTTTTTTTTTTTTTTTGTGAACAGGTTTTGTAGCTTAAAAAAAAAAAGTTAACATAAGAGCAATCTGTATCTTCATATTTCTTTTTTTTAATTTATTTTTCATTTTATTTCAATTATTTGTACAGAAACACAGTTCTTAAATGTTATCTGTATTTCTAACTACTGAAAGAACAGAAGCATGTCTTTGGGAAAAGGCCTTCCCGATATATACAACAGCAAATAAAATTAATAGTTTGTATTTACATTTGGAAATTCGAACTGCTTCAGAATATACAGCTTCCTTGCAAAGTAATATTAAGATTGCTAAGACTTCAGATCTGGCAGGTTAATGTACTAGGAAATGGGTGGTATGGTTTTAAAGTTACACTGCAAGCTGAGCCACATTCTGATTGCTTTACGAGATCATCCAATACATGGAGTTGTGTAGCTATAGAATACAACAGAAATTATCATTGTAAGAATACTGTTTTTGTTTCTGTCAGCAGCAGGATAAAACTTTCTTCTGCATATGAAGATGTGTTGTTACCAGTTTATAAAAGTTTATAAAATTCCACAGCAATGCAAGCCAGTGAAAGCTGGCACTGCCCCAGTCCCACTTCACCTCATTGACACTCCTGACTTGTCCCTTCGTGCCAGTTCTGGTGTTCACATTCCCTGTATAACCTGTATCAGACCCACATCACCTGCTGGGTTCATTTGTTCCTAGGCCAACGACCTAACCCACCTCATTCCCCTAAATATAAAGAGGAAAGGCTGTGTACTGACTTTCATTGACTTAAGCCACTGCAGAACTACAGAGAAATAAAAACCAGGAATGTCCTTCTATTCCCTACCAATCTAGCCTGTGTGTGGGGAAGATCCAGTGAAAACAGGATTTTATCTGTATCATTTTCTGAGTACACACAACTCTTTTTCAGTAAGTACCTTGTCACCAGAAATCTATGAGCATCCATCTCTATGCAAGGCTGCATTTAAGGGGTGAAAAACTGTGTCCTTGAATTTCATTTCAGGATAAACATAAAAATTCTACAACAGCAGCACCTGCAAAACCATGCTCTTAAACTTTGTATTTGTGACTACAGTATTAGTTTCGATGCAATACATCAGCCAAGGTTATGACTATCTTTTATTGCTTTAATTTGACATAGTTTTAGAGGCAGAACTACGAAGTGTCCAAACCTAACAGAGGGGATAAGATATGTGCCAATTGCTAAGCTGTGCAGTGAGCAACTGCTCACATTTAGTATATGCAGAAAAGTTTTAGTAGCTAAGTGCAAATATATGTGAATCTTCATCTCTGCACTAGAGAGGATTTATTTCCCAAGAAAAAAAAAAAAAATCAGGTATTTTCTAAGAAGGCCACAAAGCCGTTATCCATTTCAGAATAGAGAACTATGCAATACTTCCTTCCCGTCACATCTTCCTTCACAGTATTGCAACACCACATCAGCTGTAATTGCAATCTGTTAAAACTCTGGCAAAGAAGGGATGCTTTATCCCGAGTGCTGCCTTTGGAGGTTTACTAAAGAAATTTTCTAGATGTTTTTATCCTATCGTAATTCAAGCTTCCCAAACCTTTTACTACAATTACAAAGGCAGAGAAACATAATTAAACCCATCTGAACAGACTAAGGGCATTACTGAAAATCCCATGTGGGTTCAATAGCAGAACTACAAGATGCCATTTCCTCTGATTTTCTCTCCCAAGGCCACAGTGAGCACAAACACCCAGTGAGGACCACAGCAGCATGAGTTACTCCTGACAGAGAGCCGCCATGCAGGGAGAGTTGCAGTCCTGGGTTCAGCTACAGCAGTCATT
>NW_009921078.1:0-5284 GCF_000696875.1 Nestor notabilis
CCCGGGAACCCTTCGCCGCTCGGGGAGACAAAAGCCGGGCAGCGGGTGAAGTCGCACACAGACGTCGGGTGAGCAAACGCTGGTGACAGGGCCAGGCTTCGCTCGAGGAGCAGGACTAAACCAAAACGAACTCTTGTGCTGGTTAAAACCGGCCAGCGTGAGATTATGTCGGAAAGTTAGGAATAATGCCCCAGGTGCTCGGGCTCGCGTTCCTCGGGGGGGATCGGCGTTACCCGCGGTCGCACTGTGCCGTGGTTTGGGGAGAAAACAGCCGGAGCGTGTCTGCTACGCAGAGTTGAATTCTCACCGTAGCCATCGTTTCACATTGAAACCACGTCTGATCGGATAAATAAGAAAACCAAGTGTCTATAAATAGAATGGTGTACGTAGTATGTGTGCTATCAAGAGTGTCTGGTAGAGCCACCAGGATTTCGTGGTGTGGTCTGCGTGTGCACTTGACAGAACGTGATTTTAAGTGATGTATTTTAGACCAGGCAGAACCTCTTCTAGCAGCGTGCTTGATGTGTTGACTCACTTTTGCTTTTTCAGTTTCTTGGTAAAAGTGAAATGTTGATGCAACATAGGTCTGGATCTTCCTAGTCATGGGAAGTAGCAGTATCACTCTCAGTATAGGAACCATAGGCATTAAGGTTATTTCACTTCAGGTTCCAGTCTTTCTATAGAAGTATTTTTATTTTTAAGGTTTGACATTAAGTACAAGTAGATGTGTATGTGTTCTAGGCCTTGGGGTTCGGGAAACTTTTACTGTGCTGGAAAGTCATGCATGTGAAAAGTTGGTAGAGAGTTTTGTGCATGCCAAAGTGTCCTTGTCAGTGTAAAACTTGTTGTAGGACCCGGGTCTCTGTGCAATGTCAGTCCAAACTGGTTTTTGTTTGACCTGGGGGGGGTGGTTTATAGCCTAGTTTACACAGTTAAACATTAGCAGGTTACATATGTTATTTTTCTGGTAAAAAGCTGACTGTACACAAAAAAATGTCAATACCTTCTCAGAAAAATGTCGCTATGACTGGATCCTAGCTTTTTTAAGATCAGCTCTCTAACTTAAAAGAAGAACTTTCTTCATTGCCCAAGTAGATCAGACTCGTGTCTGACTGTGAAGTTCTGATTCTGAAGTCAGTCATCTGTTTTATTTTTCCCTTCAGGCTGAAGACCATATAGCGTCAGAACCAAGGATTAAAAAACTGGAACCAGTACTTTTGCCAGGTAGGAATAAATCAGGAATTTGACAGATGCCTCAACAAGGGTATATTTAAGCCATTTGTGTGTTATAATAGAACCGGTAAAATAGAATTAGTTTTCCCTGTTTTACTGTAATTATTGATTTTGGTGTATTTTAATCTTAGCTTGCTCCTTGAGGGAACATAATGTCTAAGTAGGAAAATCCAGTGATATTTCCGTCTGTAGAAGATTGTTTGAACCTGCCTGAAACACTAAATAAATACATTGTCAATTTTGCCTGTGTAAAGCTTTAGTATATGCAGGTTAATGTCTTGGTTTTATTGTCAGTATTTGCAATGAAACCATTGTAAGCTTTGTAGCATTTATGATACCTTTTTGAAGACTAATAATGATTATGTTTTTGTCAGCTAGTCAGACCTTTACTTGTGTGCAGAACCCACTGCCATAGCACGTGTGGTAGTCTTCCTTTATTTTAAAGGCAAATATTCATAGAATTCCCAGTAGGTATTGGAAAACATCTAATGCCATCTTTAGTCACTTACTGTTATTGAAGATGCAGCTGTTACGTAATTTTGGGATTTGCAGGTGGCTTTCAACCTGTGCAGAATAACCTTTTCAGTGTCTGGATGAGAAGAACAATGTTTTTATTATTGTTCATAATTACATATTTATCAAAATGTAAGGTATTCATGGCTTCCGTATTTTAAATAAGAAATAATCTTTGGTAAATGACACTTCGATCAATGAGAATTTCTAAAAGCCTTTTACAGACAGCAAAGGAATAATCTACTATGCTCAAGATTACTTCCATTGCGAACTCTGCATCACAGTAATAAGTTTGGTTTGCCCTTTCTAAAGGTAATTTTGAGTTTTAAACAATGCTACACTGCATTTTTTTGTTAGCATAAATATTATATGTCAACATATAGGAATTTATACATGCATACTAATGTAGGAACTTATTGCTAACCTGGACTAAGCTGATAAAACATTAACTTTCAAAAGTGATCGATAGAATAAACAAGTTACTCTTAAAAATCATTTCTGTCACTATTTCACATTGGGACTTTTGTTAATTAAGCAGTAGTAATTGGTATGTGATATGGTCGAGCGAGGTACCTTAAGCTTAACAGGCTGAAATACTGTGGAAGAGGTTCAGCTGAAAGAGTAAATAACACCCGACAGACACTCTGCATGAAATGAAATAATACAGGTTTTGCTTGAGGCTTAAATACCTTAAAATGCATTGCTAAGATTGCTTGGTATTTGAAATACAGATATATCTTTAAGCTTGCAAAACTTCTGCTTGCCACTTGGCATCTTCCTGGTTATGTTGCAGTTGATACTCGTCCAAGGTCTTTGACTCACAAGGAAGTGACTGCATGTTCTTCTCTGAGACATTCCACAGAAAATGCAAGGCAGAACGGGATTGTTTTTCTCGGAGTGTAACACATCTTGCCTTTGCTGTGGGACGTGTGCATGTGCAGTTACAGAAAACAACTTCTGTGCAATAACTTTTTGCAGTGTGATTCATGCTTTATTTGTGGAACTCCGAAGTACACTTAAAATGGTGCTGACTGGGTCTTTTTTTTCCTCAACTGGCTTATATTTATCCTGTGTTTGCATCATTTCCCTTCTCTGTGCTATCTTTGAAATTAGCATTTGGTGGCTTTTGGGATGTTTGTAGTGAGTTGCCCCAGGTTACATAGAAACCAATTGAGAGACTATGACTCAGCACAGAATTCAAATTTCCACCTCCGTATCATTCCAAGGTGTTATTTCAAACTGTTTCATAATAAAATTCACTGCTCTGCACAGCCCCAGAGTAGGTCTGACAGTCTGTTCGTTTTTGTGAGCATCAGTCAGTATGAGGGCGGGGTGGAGTTCAGAAGTGACTTATTTTAAATTACTTAAATGCAACTCTTCCTGTTTAAAGCACTGGCCTAGAAACTTTTTGTTTTGTTTCTGCCTTCAAATGGTGCAGCAGAAAAGCGTATAAACAAGTACACATTGTACTGTTGGATAGACTGGCTTTGGATTTGTCATAACCCAAGTTTCTGGCCAAATTCCAACCCATTTAATTACATTAAGGCTGACTTGTACTCTCTTGCAAGTACAGTTTGACTGTGGCATTTCTAACGTTCTATCCTTAATGGTTGTGTCAAACTGCTTTTGCTCTCAGGAACAGAGTTAATCCTGAGTGGCTGAATGTTTATTATGCTGGTCTAATTGGTGGAGGTTTTGAGGAGTTCTTTTGGAATTAAATTATGTTAGTAGAAGCAGTTACTGCGCCTTCAGTAATCTTTAAAAACTGCAAATAGCTGTATTAAGCTTTTGATTCCTAAAACATAGTCACTTTGACTAATATTTGACCCTAATACCATACTACCTAACTTGTATTTCTGTGAGGTGCAAGTTAGGAGAGGGAGTTCCAGACCTAGAAATAATGTCAGGTTACGAAATGGTAGGGGCTTTATACTGGGGGGCAATGGGCAGGCAGGGGAGCACGGGGGAATTTACATTGGAATCTTCTTTTAGAGTTTGTTTTTAAAGTTTCCTCTGGTGCCCAGAGGAACAGAGATCTATCGCTTCATATTTTGGAACAAAAGCATGTATTTTCATGGAGCTGTGTGAGGACAGTGGTATATTAGGAAAAGCAACAAACATCATTTTAAGGAAGTAAAAACCTTGGTTGTAAGTGGCAACACTGACACTGCAGTAGGGAAGAACAAATAATTTTCTAGAACTTGTTATAATTTCATTCCAAAACACATGATATGGTTTCAAGATGGACTTATAAAAATGTTTCCTTTTTCTTTCTGCAGTTCTGTTCTCCTAGAGTAGCTCTTTGATGAAGAGTTCTTGCAGTTAGTTGAAGAGCTGGCCTGAGCAACAGTTTCGCTTGTTTCTCCTTTGTTTCTTTTCATAGCTTGTTCTATAAGCATGTCAAAGAGGAAAGATAGAGAAATAGCAGGTAGGCAACCAGTCAGTCTGTTAAAGTGCTTTGCCTGGCTAGTAGGAAATCAGCTTGTGTACTTTAGGGAGAATGAAGTTGTTAAACATGAAGGTGTGTTTTGTTCTGGTTATCAATTGTAGCCTGTTTCCACAACAATGTCTGTGGCATTTTTGAGACATTAACTTAAGCATTCAAAAAAAACCTGTACAACATAACTGGCATGTAATGCAGTGTGTGTTTTCATGATGTGATTGGCAATGCAGTGTGCAAGGGAGGTGTAATACATGGATAAGGAGCCAGTGCAGTGCCTGTGCTGTGAGCAGTGACGTGCCATGGTTTAGGAAGGATCAGACTAAAAGGTCCTTCTTCCCTGTTGCTCACAAGGATATTCTGCAGGAGATATGTAACTACTGGAACATCTGTTGAAGTGTGAGATTCAATTATATATATATAAAAAATATATATATATATTCATCAATTATAGAAGTAAACTGAATGTGAATAGTATTTTTTTTAAGACTGGCTCACATTAAGGCAAGTTAAAGGAGTATCAATGCATGCTGCTGTTGCAAAGCAGTTATTCATAGCCTCTAGTGTCTGCACCATGTTACACGGGCAGTTTGTAGAAGTCAACTTCAGTGCCATCACTGGTGTGCAGTCACACCCATGGTGAGTTTATGAATGGGTTGTAAGTATGGCTGGACTGGGTCAGATGTCACCTCTTGGTGGCATGTAGGAAGAGGAAAGAACAGGACAAGGAGTCCTCCCAGCTGCTTGTTCTGCCCCCGCTGCTTCCTTCAGCGTGTGGCATGAGGACTTCCCTCTGAGAGTACCATAATGGGGAGGTCCAAGTGAGGAGTTACAGAGCATTGTAGAGACAGTGTCGCCGTAGTTAATTCCTCTTGCTGAATTTTTCTTACATGTCTTTGGCTTACTGTAGCCATGCAAACTTCAATCACCCACAGCTTCATCTAGTAGTAAGTTCAGCAATCTAATTGTATGCTGTTACAGACAACGTGTCTTTGTTCTGGACTTGATCACCATCTAGGTTCTGTGGATAAATCCTAGTTCTTGTATGAGACAGCAAACATCAAGCCATATTCCCCCATTCCATGTGATTTGTGATTT
>NW_009921078.1:5308-5676 GCF_000696875.1 Nestor notabilis
GCTTCCCTCTAGCTTACTTGTCTTGGTCCTAAGAAGGAAGCTTTCTATTTCTTTACTCATCCTTTTGATTGCCTCTGAACATTTTCCAGTTGTTCTGTGTTCTTGTTGAGGTGGAATGCCGTGTGCGAGATTTCTGCCATGGGATATATTGGGGTTTTAGCTATTAATGACAGCTCAGCTGACTTTACAGCCTGCTTTTGGGGGTTGGTTGATTTTTTTTTTTTCTTTTGTATACATGTGCCCTTAGGCAGGCAACTGACTGTAGAAATTGGCCTGTGGGAGGTTTTAAGACTGTATGATGGAAAGCTTTAGTCCCATAGCAGTGTCTGATTCTCCCATGAGTTAGCTCCCAGCTCTTTTATATATAT
>NW_009921079.1:0-4799 GCF_000696875.1 Nestor notabilis
TTAAAGCTTTCTTGACCAGCCTGGCAAGCCTTCTACCAAAACAGCTCTTCTCCTCGTCAGACCAGCTCCACCAGCCTCCAGTAGACCTGGCCTCCCAAGTAGAGTCTCATGTTCTAAATAACCGAGGCACCACTGTTCTAACCATTTATTAACCTGTCAAATTCACCTAGCTTTAAGGTCCTCCCCTTTATCCTGGAGAATCGATGAAAAAACTATCTGAGCTCCAGAGCCCCTAACCACCTCTCCCAGGGCTCTGTAGTCCTTCTTAATGTTCTCCAGGCTACTGCTATCTATATCACTAGCACCCACATGGACCACTAGAAAAGAGTAATAGTCGTCAGGACTTACCAGACCAGGCAGCCTCTGTGCAACATCCCTGATCCGAGGCAGACAACACACCTCCTCTGAGATTGGGTCAGGCCAACACATGGGCACTTCTGTGCCTTTCAAAGTAGACTCCCCTACTATTATGACTCGCCGCCGTTTCCTGGAGGCACCAGTAGTGATCCTCTTTACTGGTGCCTCAGCTTTTTTTTCCATTTGGTGTGGTGGGTGTTTCCTCATTAGCCTGCAGAGCTGCAAAGCTTCCTGGGTTAATGCCCTCCTTCTTTTCTGTGTGCGCTATGATGGACGTTTGTGGCCTCTGCACAGTTTGGGCCTGGGGCAAGCAGTCCAGCTCCCTCTCAGCTTCCCTGACATCTTTTAGTTTACCAACAGCCTCCCTGCAAGAGGGCCTCCACCAGGGCGCACCGAGCGCAGCCCTGCCTATTTTGTACCCTCGCCTCAAGAGGCCAGCCAAGGCACTGTCTACACTCCGGGGTCTGCCCTGCAGCCTCCCCTCTCATCAGCTCTGTCTGGGTGCCAACGCTGCCATCGCCGGGGCAGCCAGAGCGGAGCTCCTAGACCAGAGCCTAATCTGGACGCGAGTGCTCACCATCCCGCTCACTGCCCGCACGAACCGCCGCACCAAGCCCTGTTTGCCCGCGCTCCCTGGACTGGGTTTTTACCCACCGAGGGCTGGTGCCGTTGCTCCTGGCTCCCCCCGCTGTGAGTCAGCTGCTTGCCTCAGCAGAGCTGCCGGGTCCTGGGGCAAGCGTGTCGAGGCCTGGGCAAGTCGTGTCGAGGACCTTGAGGCTCCGTTGGTGGCTCTCGGCGCTGCAAACTGAGGCTCCGGGACACTGAGCTTCCCCTCGCTCCGCTGTTCAAGGCGTCCTCTCTGGTCTTCCAGAATCAATGCCAACCTCCAGCTAATCCCCTTGAAACTGTATCTCCTGGCACCTGGAATAAATAAAGATTAGCTGTGAGTTATTGAGAACCAGACCTCTTAATATTTTAAGCCCCTATTGAAGCACTGATGCTTGAAAATATTGTCTGTTATTGACCAAGATCAGTTAAGCTTCTATCACTTTCCTTCTCTTCTTACAAACAGGGAATATTGCATGTTTTTCTTCCAGATGGGTATGCAGGCATGGTAGCACTTACTTTCTGAAAGGCATGCAGAGCTGGTGGAAGGGCCTGAAGCACAACCCAGGTATTGAAACAGTGTGTTCTCCGAGTTTTAGGACTCCTTGTAGTACACTCAGAAACTCCATTTGAATTTAGCCATTGGCAAAAACATTTGCAGATGTGGAAATTACATTTAATTAGTTTGTATGACTACACAAGGTAGGTTTGTTGCAGGAGTTACCATAATTACTAGCAGCAAAATTGATATAATAATGGCCATATGGGTATTTTTCTGTAATTATCATTATTATCTAATCAGCTTCTAAACACTGCCCCGGCTTCTGAATGGTCAGAGATGACTTCTGGGGCTAGATTATTCTCTTGTTGTGAGATAAATGAATGGAAATACGCTGAGGATATTCTTCCCTAGACCATTTTGATTAACAGCAGACACTGTTCTCATTACTGCTCTGAGCAATTGATACTTGAAACAAAAAAAAAAGGCAAAACCCAATTTGCCCAACTTACTTCATTGCTGCTGCTCCTTTCTGCTACTCAGAAAAATAGGAACAGATGCTTCTTTCAGGTTGGCTTCTCTGAACTGTGCTAAACAAAGCCCAGCGTGATGTGGACCACAGGTTACTTCTTTGGAATTTGAGTCACCAGGTGAGCTGAGAAATCAGCCAAGCCCCCAATGTGGGTGAGGAGGGAAAAGGATGCTGCAGAGGGAGCTCAATGCACAGCTTGTCACCCCTCCACATCTCCTGGAGATGATTCAGGCCCATGAAATTACCTGACATCTGCTGGTATAGTTAGGATGATCCTTTAAGGCTCTGCTTCACGCTCTCCACCTGTCAGCTTCCTCTGCACATGATATGCCTGTAAGAAGAAATGTACCGTCTCCCCAGAAACCAAATTAATACACAGCTTCTTTCGCCTTTGATGTAAAGATGTCACTATTACTTCAGAAAGTGCTGTTTTCTAAAATTAGTTTCAAATGCATGTTAAATTTTTATTAAGGGAGACACCCTTTTGAAATAAGAGATGTAAAAAAGAAAAATTCCGTTTCTTTTCCCTGATATTTGCTTATGCTTAAAATCCATCCCTTCTGAGTTCAGTTTTATTCGTTATTCCTTAATGAAATAAATTCTGTCTGAGTGAAACATCTTCTTTAATAAAATCCCTGTATGGATCTGAGATTTTCTTTGCTTCATTGAGATCTGTTACTTGGCTTTCCTCAGAATCTTTGCAGGCTTTGGATTAATATTAAAAGGGCACTATTGAGACAGCATCACATACTAGCTGCTGTTCCATAAATATGCAAAGAAATGTAGCCTCATATACTTTTTGTAAACTATACTAGCTTAGCTTATAGGACAAGCAGCTGATTTTTTTTTTTCACACTCTCTACATCTGTTCACCATTGAACCTCTGCATTTTTTTGTAGGTTATGTTTCTTGCTGTGTATATGCCTGGGAGATAAAGCAGAAATTCACATCTGGTTTCGGTTTTTTGGCAGTGTACTTGCCTGAGAAATCAAGTGGAAATACACATTTGGGATTTTTCTAACTGGTCTGAACATGTCTGCAAGTGTTTCCAACAAAGAAAGCCAAACCAGTAGTTAAAAGAATGCTACCATGTTAAAAAAAAAAAAAACAAACCCAAAAACTTGAAAATCTTTACATGTGTTCCTGAGGAAGTTGGGTTTTTTTCAATTGCTTTCATATGCCACACTTCTGTTTACTTTCATCCTTATTGATGATGATCATAAGTTTTTTTCATTCCTTTTCTCAAAAACAAAGAAAAAAAACTCCTTCATATGTGTCTGCTTGTAATTCTTAGCTTTTATACAGACTATAAACATTGCTCTTCTGAAATCAGAAATATTTTCAGAAATATTTATTAATACAGAGTTTGTTGGTTTTTGTTGGGATTTTTTCCAAAATTGTAAATAAAATTCAAAAATAAAAGATTTATCTTAATTATAAAGTGCTATTTAAGATGGGTGACTGTACTTTTTTCAATCTCATTTAGTCATCTCATATGAAAAGTGAGAGACTATGAGCCTTATGTTAGTAATCTCCATGATACGAGTGGTGGAGAGCTGGATCTTTCAAAGGTAGGCTGGCACTATTTCGGTTTAAAAGACATAATGAATTCTGATGTGCCAGGGCTTAGTAACTTCAACAGAATTTTGCAAGCAAAAAATGTCTTCTCAATGTCATGAATGAACTGAAGGAGAAATTAAGATAACACACTTAAGTTCCAGTGCTGCAAAATTTTACATATGTACTGTGAACAGTTCTATCTACTGCTGTGAGAATGAGAAGCTCTTGTATGTGTAGTGTTTCGCAGATTTGGTGCTACAGATCTACAGATACACTTTAAAGATGCTTTTTATAGTTATAAATTTTCATTAAATTTAAAATAATTTTAATACTGCATTATTGTGACTTTAATCAGGCTCAAGCACAGTAAATATTGTATTTAATAAAATTAATAATTATGCAATCAACATATATGTCATTAAGTGTCATTAAGTGCCACTATCCTCTGGTGTGGCAGAGACTGATATTTTCAAAGTTATAACCCTTTCAATGTGAGACAAAGGCATAAACTAAAAAAGTCGATCACTTGATATAAACAGATGGATATTGAATTAAGAAGAGAAAGAATATGTAAGCATCCATTAAACCTGGTAGACATGACAGAACATGTTCTCCATTAAGCATTTACTGTGTATATACTCTATAACTTATATTTTGAGCCTATATTTTGGCACATGATAACAATAAGTAAATTGTGCTAAATTCAGGCAATTAACAGATTATCTTCTTGTAAAAGAACCATTTTACTAGACAACATGGAAAGAACAAATCACTGTCTATAATATGAAGTCAACCAGCTATGCAATTATTAGATCAATTTTTACCTTTCACTGAAGTATAAATACAGCGTAGCTTTACAGGTGTATGGTGGAGGACCTACTGCAATGCACTAGCCAGCAGGAACCCCCAGATACTCCATAACATCCCAGTACATTAACATTATCTTTTAAAACATTTAGAATCATAGAATCATAGAATAGTTAGGGTTGGAAAGGACCTTAAGATCATCTAGTTCCAACCCCCCTGCCATGAGCAGGGACACCACACACTAAACTATGTCGCCCAAGGCTCTGTCCAACCTGGCCTTGAACGCAACCAGGGTTGGAGCATTCACAACTTCCTTGGGCAACCTACTCCAGTGTCACACCATCCTCACTGTGAAGAACTTCTTCCTTATATCTAATCTAAACTTCCCTTGTTTAAGTTTGAACTCGTCACCCCTTATCCTACCACTACAGTCCCTAA
>NW_009921080.1:0-4680 GCF_000696875.1 Nestor notabilis
GAACACTTTGCACAAGTCCAGGTAGATGATAAAATACTTTTTAATACTTCATGTAGATTAATTCTGTTCATTCCAGTGGTGAAAATCTAAACCAATCCTGGTCACTTTTTGATTACCTGTGATATGAATATCACAGTGTATCTATCTTTTCTTAATCAAAAGCCTTAGCAAACACATACAACAAACTTCAAACCCTCCTAAAAGGCAAGAAAAAGATGGTAAAGTGGTTCCCAAGATTTTGGACTTGTCTCATGCTTGGTTTTGAGTAAATTCATTTATGATACATGAAGGAGGAATGCAAGTTAACTGAATCATGGTTGTTGGTAGGAGAAGTAATCATTAATACGTACTGTCCTTTTGCTCCAAAGAGACTATCTGCAGCAGAAATAACCTCATTTTCTTTGTTTTTGCAGAAAGACAATTAGAGCCAAAGCCTGTGAGCAAAGCCTCAGGATGCCTGCAGCTTAGCGGTACCCTACAGTGGATGCAGCATAAGTATCATTGTTACGCATTTGACATGGCGTTCTACAATTTCTCAGTATATAATGTGGAAGATGCTAAGAAAGTCTGCCAGAAACTGAGTATGTTTAGACTCCTCCTTACATTACAACTTGTAATTAGTCCACTATTCAAAAAGTGGTAAAACCCAACAACCAAAAAACCTATGCTGGTTATACTTCAGCTTTTTATCTTCTTCAGTTTAGGAGAAGCAAAAGCAAGCTTTGCCTTTGAACATCTGATACAGGTTCTTGATAAAATGCTGCAATGTGCTGACAGATTGTTTAGCACACAGATATCTGCAAGTAAAATGCAGATTGATAAGAGGACTCAAATTTAAGGATTATACCTTTTTATTTGCATACAATTAACTTTATGATAAAATTAGTGCTGTTAGCAGTGCTTTCTTATATCCTTGCAGTAGCTGCTTGCTGATAAGGAGCTTACTAACTTATCAAATGGTTCAAAGCATGTACTTTATAGATACTATTAAGGCGCATAATATCACTAAAACCCTTGTCAAGTTGAAGGGTTTTCTCTCTTCTTTGAGAAGCTGTGTGGGGAATTGTATTGCAGATGATGATGTTAAGCAGTCTCATGTGCAGAATTTTTAATTGGCTTCTTAGCTTAGAAGCTTGTGACTGTCATAACTTTCTTTTATTGAATTATCTTACAATGTGTACCCTATGTAGGATGAAAAAGAAAAGGTGCAAGTAGTCCCAGTCCTGGATGCAGTTTTCTATTGAGTCCTACCTGGCCTGGCAGTTGAAAGAGAAAGTGATCTTCCTCTAAATTAAGCTTCTGGCTTATATTTGTATATACTTGTAAAGAGCAGGTACACTCTGAGCCTGTCTCCAGCATACCCTTTCCTCCCTCTTAATCCTTAATTGCTGTAACACTGTGTATAAAAACCTGAGGCACAATGAGGGGACCAATTTAGAAATTAACTTGACTCAGCAAAATGATGAGCTTTAGTTCAACTGTATTTTTGAAAGGGGTTTATTACTTGGACAGGACTTGTAATTTGAGTATGGCATATTGTTTGATATTTTCCATGTATGTAATCCACAGCTGCACTAAGTTTACTTCCATTTTATTTTCTATGACCTGCTTGAATAACCAGTCTCCTGAAGCCATCTGTATAAAATACTGTATTTTAGGGAATGGGAGGTCTATATCTTTATTCTAGGGGTTACTTTAGTCTATCTTTAGAAGCCCGGATCAGCAAATCTTTTCCTGTAGTAACTGTTCCCACAAAAACCTCAATGTACAAGCACCATGAAAAATCTCTTAAGTTTCAATTTTTCCTCTTCCCCTTAGATCCTTCAGCAACTCTTCTGACTATAGTGGATGCTGAAGAAAATGCCTTTGTGAGCGCACACATAAAGGAAAATGATCTCATCACCAAGAACGTATGGCTTGGCCTAGCTCAAAGCTCTAAGGGTAAGAAGTAGCAACCATGTATGAGCATGAATGTTTCATGTGGTAAATAAAAATGCTAAGTCCTCAAATAAGAATACAGTTTTGTAGTGTTGATAGCCTACAGTAACATCTGCTGAGGTTGGAATCCCTCATTTAGCATTATAAAGCCTTCCTTGGACTTCATTACAGCTTAAATATCTTCCCGTTGCACACTTCAGGAGTGTGCAACATTTTCCTGAACAGTGTCATTGCTGCCTAATGGTTAAGCTAAAAATGCATCAAACACTAAAGGTCTGGACAAGAGGTGTGGCTAATAGTGATGTGTTCGTATTTATTGCTTTTAATATATGGGATAGTCAGCCCTGTTTCTTTTGGCAACATAAATCAATAGATTGTGAATGACACTGTGTAGCATTAGACCACGTTTTAGTGATCTAAACGAAGCAAAATTTTTTTTCCCAACAGATCAGTCACTGAACTGGCTTGATGGCTCATCAGTTAATTATGTCAACTGGGAAAATAAAACTGCAGCAGTCAATGAAAAATGCAGTGTTATCCTGTCCACAACTGGCACATGGTCCAAAGTTGACTGCAGTCGTAGTCAAAGCAGAGTGGTTTGTAAAGCTCCTTTAGGTATGGAAGCATTGATTTTAGCAGAGACTTAGTTTTGTAGTGAATGTATTCAGGATTTTCTTTTCCTGGTGGGGAAAGTCTATGGTGAAATAATGAAAGTGTAATTCACAAAGAACCTGCCAAGTACCTCTGCCTAAGCAAGAGCTTTCTGTTGCTGTTTTGCCATAAAATTGCATTCAGGGACAAATTGTCTAGGAATTTAATTGTCCTGGCTCCCGCTATCCACTCAGAGGGTAAGGGAGAGAACTGAAACTGCCACTCACAAGAGAGCATAAAGTAGTTGCAGTCACTTCTTACCGCAGGATCTCTCTCACAGGTGAGTCAGTGTAGGTGGGAACAGAGAGACTTCTGCTTTTAAGATGCTCAGTAAGCAGGTACTGCAGACTGTGTTTTCAGTCTTGAGGAGGCTTCTGAAAATGGTGCCCCATGGCTCCAGAAAAAGACTCAGGCCTCGTGTTACTTCCTCATACTCTGCTCTGTATAGGAAAGAAAGCAGTTACCAGACCATGAAGCAAATTCATGAGAAGCACAGAAATCTTTCTGATTTTGTGTATGTACTCACTGAAGTGGAAATGCAGGAATAGATTTATGCTTCATGCTGCTGCGGAAGACCTCAACAAGGTATCTTCAGTCTAAGGGAAGCATAATTCCCTTCCACTCCAAGAGAGTCCAGGATCTTATTAGATTTCTGAAGTATACAAACCTTGGAATGAGTATGGCACTTACTAGTAGGTTTTTTTGACCTCCAGAGGTCCCTTCCAACCTAAATATGACTAGGAAATTAACAACAGAATGATCAAAAATAAGTTAATAGATGCTGGTTCATATGGGAACCTAACTTCCCCTGTGATAATGTGAAGACTATTAATATGATGCAGTTTGCCTTAACTTCAACTAAAGGCATGCAGTATTGAGGGTAGTTACCTAAGCATCAACCCCATGACAAAATATTCTTAGGAAAGCTCTTAAAGAAAAACTATTTGTGTTTTGTTCTGTTACAGGTTCTAATCATACCGGGGTGGCTGTAGCATTTGCCTTGCTGATTATTTTAGTCTTCATTATCGGATTAGTCTGGTATCTCTATAAAAAGAAGCGTCTTCACTGGAGTGCCTTCTCCTCAGTACGCTATCAAAGAGGGGTGAATGATGATGAAACTGATGATGTGTTCACAAAAGATAGCTATTGAGAAACTGTTTCTTCTAGGCAATTTTGCATGAACCTCACTGTGTGAAGCCGTAAGGAATGAGCTACTTGATGGTTTATTACTTCTTTTTTGAAAAGTAATAAGAAGGTTATTAATAGGGGGTAGATTTTGTTCTTTTATACAAGTGCAATTTTTGTTCAAGTCCATGGTAATTACATTTGGCCTTAGCCATTTAGGTGCAAGGTTTCTAGAGTTCTGTGATATTTTTTAATTTACAGTGTTCTTTCTCTTTACTGGAGGGTGGACTAAAGCTAACAGTACTTCATGCAATATCACGTTAATGAATGCGCTTAAAATTGCTACATGAAGTCTGTAACTTTGTACAATTATCCATCAATAACTTCATGCCAAATGATGCACCGTTTTGATATGCCATAAGGGTTTTGTTGCTAGTATTGGGTTACCATGTAGAAGCAGCTTTTGGATTGAGCAATTATAAATTTTGATATAACAGGGGAGAAGGGAGTTACCAGACAACCAAGTATTTGCTCCCAACCAACTAGAATTTTAATTTTCCTGTTATACTGGAGGAAGATCATACTGTGATTAACAAAAAAATCATAGTGGTGAGAGAAGAATCTTCCTTAGAATGTACATTTTGTATAAAGAGTTATGAGGAATACCTTATGCTGAAGGCATGCCATCTAGGAGTAAATTAAATAAGCATAGAGTATTTAAAACCTGAGACTGTGTCAAGCTGGCAGGTCACTACTGTTATCCCCTGAAGGTGGTAGTGGGCCTACCAGAAATACCCACTAAGGGCTTACTGCAAACACAAGTAGAACTCAAGATACAATAAAAGCCTTAGCCCTATAAAAACCAAAGGCTTAAATGTTTTATCCTGTGACATAACTGCTCTTCAAGTTATTGGCTCAGTTTCTTTTTACATCTCCTTTCTCAAAGTTTTGAAAGCACAAATAGCA
>NW_009921080.1:4720-5056 GCF_000696875.1 Nestor notabilis
CCTAAGTATTAATTAATTAAAGGTTAAAAAACCTGCACTTGGAGTAGTACTTAGAGGAGGACATACCACATTCTGTCTTACATCTTAACCTACTCTGAAATTAGACTAGAGTGATTTTCGTGTAGATAAAAACACAAAAGACCTGCTCCATTTTATGATCTACTGCACTGTGACACCCAGGGACAGGAGTGTCACAGTGACAGTGTTCCTAGTTCTGTAATGAGATCCTCCTGACATTTACTTCCCCTGATACTTCCTTATTTATACTAGGATTAAATGCCTAACTTGATAGGTGAGATATGTCATCTGTCTAGGAAACACGATATATCTAGGGAA
>NW_009921080.1:5087-25130 GCF_000696875.1 Nestor notabilis
GAAAGAGCCAGAAAGAATGTATGGTGAATAAACTTGTGTACATAAATGCTAAAAATACTTGAGTATTTTACATAAAATTTTAACTTTATTTTTGTATGTGAGGTGTCACTGTGGCCTTTTCTATGCAGTCCAAAGAAAGCTATGAAGTGAAAAAGGGAAGACAAAATTGCAATTACTCGAATGATTTGATTAGTGTTTTGAAGAAGTCTTCAGACTTTAAATGCATGAATCAAAGAACAGCCACTTTTATGAAGGAGGGTGTGTAAAAGGCCACATCCATTCCCCATGTAATGGTGGTATGATACAGGAAATAGGAATTAATTTGGTCTGATGTGCTGAGAAAAGTACTACTGATTTTTCTGAAGCAATGGCACGAGGTCATGATGTTCCAACTGCCTTTCCCCCCCTGCAGTTTACTTACCTTGACAGCACTTTCCTTTGTTCCTGTTTGCACTATTTTGATAAGCACATGTTTATAATTTGTATTGAGACATAGAGAACGTCTTGTATATATCATGTTAGAGCCTGTCAGAACAGCAGCCAGAAGGGGCACAGAAAAGGAGCCGATGCTTGTGTTCGCTGATCAAAGTAGTAAGCACTTTTGTTGTTTATTTGGTACTTTGGGCACAATTGTGAACCTTTTCTTTCTTTCTTGATGTAACTTGTAGAAAAGTAGCCATTATGCTAGTTAGTGTATAATGAAAATAACCCTCACCCCCCTTATTAAACTTACCCTGGTATGAGAAGAGTTTGAAACGTAACAAAGCCTGGTTCCTGTCATCTTCAGGTTGAGCTCATATGCCCAAGTGCTTTGCCAAATGACTTCTAACTTAATGGACTAAAAAAGTGTTGGTTATTGTCCTTTTCTAACAGTAATAAGTGTGGAAAATTATTTACAGAATCTCATGTTTTCAGATTTACTAGTTTTATAGATGTTTACACTTTGAGCATTTTTAGGTGTGAATCTGAAATAGAAAATGGACATTAGTAAATTCTTCATTCTCCAACATACACAAATATATACTTTTTAGTAAAAAATGCATATTTTATTCTTATGAATGATGTAAATATTTTTTAAGGCCTCATTTCTCATGTTTATTTCATCATACCCAAGTTGTCTAATCACTGGTGATTTTTGAGTAAGCACAACTCAGTGCAGGTGAATAACCCACTTTATTTGAAATACACCGAAAGATTCTTTAGCAGTATTTGTTATTGAAAGAATAAAGTGAAATAAAGCACTAAACTGCTTACACTGGTTTTATTTCCATGGAAGCAGTTATCAGAGCTAAAGGTACAGCTCATTAATCACTAGGTAAAAAAAACATGTAGCACAGGGGCTGTGATCACAATGAAAGCAAATGAGTGTTACCATGATTGAAAAAAAACAACAAACCAACCTACACAAAACTTTAGAGGTAATAAAAATCTTTGATGTATTTGAAAAGAATGCCAGTAAGTTTCTTTTTGCAGTAGAAAACATACTTTATCATGGAGTGTGGTTATACCTAGCTTTTATCAAGCTGGGCTTACACAGGAAGGGAACATTCTTTTCTGCCTTGTTTTTTTAATCAAGGTGTGTAGTTCATTAGCACCTCATGGCCCAAATTAACTCCAGAGTAGTTTGTAAGGGCTTCCGACATAACTCATGAAACATGGGCAAAGTTAAACTACTTCCAGTGATGTAACATTTGCAACTAAAGAATGAGATTTATTAATTGTGTCATCTGAACTCTGAATTCCGGACCTCCAAAATCTGTGACTGCAGATCAAGGGGCAGGGTTGTTTCTAGCTACAGTGGTGCCTTGCTGTACTTGCTGGGAGAAACATCCTGTTGTGCAAGACGACAAACAAGTCATCTGCTACAAAAAATGATGATGATGAGTAGGGAAAGAGAAGCAGAGAAGTGAAGTGCTCTTCCAAGGTCCTGGAGCAGCGGAGTTGGCCTGTCTTCTGGGCTGTGGTAGCACCAGACAAAGACTATTACAACTTCAGGTAAATGCACAAAGGTTTTTGCACACTTAAGCTTGGGCCTGTGACTCTGGTTCATTGGCCTCCTGGTGAGCCTGGCTCCCTCCCATGGGTACAGGCTCCTTCTGGAGCACAGGAAGTGCTTGGTTCCTCCTGAATTTTGCCCAGTTTCTGAAGACCCTGTGCCATGGAAAGGTTAGCCTGCATCTGCCACTTGGCCAGCCAGCATTTTTATTTTAATACTGCTGCTGCATCAGTAACTTAATTGACATAGAAATCAATGACGAGTACTTATGCAAGAGCACTGTTTGGGCCTGATGCACTTGCATTTTTTACCATTTTTCCCTTAAACCAAATTCACCATCTGCTTACGGCTTGGGACATATGTTACACATTTGAACATTTCTGAAAGGAGGAAATAAATTTCGTGGCCTGTCAGTGATAATTTTTTGGTGTGGCTGCAAATAAACAAAGACCAAACATCACAATTTTTGTTGTTAAAAGTCAGAATTACAATTTGGACCCTTTATGCATTGGCTGTTGTTGTGTTTTTATGAAGTCAGGTTCATAAAAGTTAGTCAAACTCATTCTGTTGAGAAGTACGTAAAGTCCTTATTGAGCAAATTAAGCAGACTTTGCACAGTTTTGAAGCAAGAACTATGAGCAATATTAAAGAACTAAGCTTTGGAAAAACAGCAGATCAGCTACTGGAGAGAATTCAATTGCCACTCTAATGGACCTTTCCCGTTTAGTTCTGAAGGGTTTCAAGATGAGCATCAACAAAGCACCAGAAAGGGTAATTTTCTGTTGGTAGCAAATTAACTTGCAAATGGTGCATAGCATAAATGGCATTATAAAATGTTGTTTTCTTGATTTTATTCCTTTATGGTGTCTACGCATTGAAAACTCATGTGCAGTCTTACCATAACTGCCAGTAACTAAGATTTTTAACAGATTTGATGGGTTAGGGGAGGATACCAAATGAGGCTTTTATTGTGATTACACAGTAATGCAACACAGACTGTAAGTCCTTCTGGATTTCTATTTGCCAATGCAGAAGGGACTATAATTACAAACAGAACAACAATTGTTTGTTAGCTTTGCTCCTTTTCAGCATAAATAGAAAAATTTACTCCAAGGTGGCTTTTAAGAAGGTGGAATTTCAGTGATACAAAATAATTATTGCAGAATCTGCTTTCTTCTTTATGCTGGCCTCTTATGGGCACTTTTTTTTTTTTTTTTTTTTTTTTTTTTGTTAGAACAAATGAGAACCAAGAGCCTTTACTTCCTGTTGTGTCTCAAGACAGAGTTAGTAAGAGTATTCATCCTGCTTTCTGTAAAACTTCTCTTTTCAAACTTGTGCTACAGGTCCCCTTTAACAGATGATCTAGAACAGATAATAATACAAACCCGTGGTGCTTATACTTTGTTAAAACTAGCAAGCCTTGTAGGCACATTCAAATTAAATTTACAAAGTAGGTGGCTGAGATGATTTCACAACTGCACATGATTATCACCCCATAAGCAACTGAACTGCTCTGTTTCACTGAAATGTTTATTTTCATAAAAATCATCTGCATCTTTAGAGAGCATCTTGTGTCAAGTGAGAGTGTGAATTACACATGGATGTGGATAATACAGGGCTTGGATCGTGAGCTACTTTGAGGGAAAGGGCTGGGTTCCTAAGAGTTCCATCTTGCATTGTCTCCTGTGGCCACTGCTCTGCTTTGTACCTTTTCTGTCTTGTACCAGCTTTACAGCACTGATGATTGAGCCACCAAATGGTGAACTTGCTGCCACAGACAAGAGCCAGCGAGGCAGCCCTATACCAGCACAACTCCCTTCCTAAAGAGCAGTAGCAGCCACCAGCCGAGCACAGCTACAAGCCTAAAAAGTACAGGATGAGCACTGCTGGAAGCCCCGCAACAGCCCAGGGTGCTAGGAAAGGGCCAGGACAGCCCAAGTTAGCAGCCAGAACATCCTGCAACAGCAGGACATCATAGCCTGGGCAGGGGTGGGTCTGTTCTTCTCTTTGAGCCACAAACCTATAGCAGGCAGGAAGAGAGCAGCTTTCATGACACTGGCCTATCGCTCACAATAAAGAGGAGTTTGCTGGGGCAACAGCCCCCTCTTGCAGCCCTGGTGGACTCCCTCCGCTCTTTCTGCAACCAGGGCTTCTCCTACCACACAGATTCAGTTGCCTTTATACCCCACATGAGTCTCACCTTGCAGGAGCAGTTCTGCTTCCAAGCACTTAATCACAAGCCTTTTGCTGTATTGCTGTGCTTACAAAGGATGACTTTCTAAGGTGAAGTTATCCTAGGGGAGGAGGGAGAAGGCTTCTGCTTTAAATCCTGCTGTGCCCATGGGCACACCCTGACAAGACACAACCAGGAACAGCTAAGTATACCCTCAGCTGGCCTCACGCTGCAACAGGAGTAAGCAGCAAGGCAGGTAAGTAAGTTGCTTCTAGGAAGATGTGTACTTCACTGGTGGACTTGCAATACTGACAGGCTGTTGTGAGTTCATAGTGTCACTAGGGGATTCACATAGTCTCCTTTTACAGGAAAGACAAGTGTTTGTATTGGTAATCCTGTGCCACCACACCATTTTAGGAAGGCCTAAGGTGCTGCCCTGCCAGGGCACAGCAACTGACAGCTGCAGGAGGCCATGGATGTGTCCCTGGGTGCAGTGCTAGCTGGCGATAGGACTGGGCTCCCTACCAGCCAGCTGTGCATCGCAACCTGCCAGGCTGCTTAAGCTGCAGGGTAGCGGGTTGTAGCACGTCTGGCAAGAACTAGGAACCACCCAACTTAGTGATTTTGCTCTTGGTTGCACCCACCCCGAACACTGGTGCAGAGTCCAGTATGCTGTGAGACAGAGTTCTCCCTGATGGGGTTTAAAAGGCTGGCCAGTGTGCGGCTGTGATTGAAGAGCAGCACTTGACAGGTGGGTAGATACATAAATTTTATTGGCAATTGAGTTCACAGCAATCATCTCTGTGCTGACAGTGGCAAGGGGCCAAAGTGTATCTCCAGTTGGAGCAGTAGGAATCAGTGGCATAAAATGTGGGCTAGAGTTTAGCAAATTTGCAATCCAGATTTAAGAGCTTATGTTTTTACAGTAGAGGTTGGAATTCATGTGTGAGGGATTTGCTTAAATGCCCAAGGGGGGCATCTCATTTTGAAATCGGTGCAGGGATTAACAATACAACATACAGCCTACATAGGGAAAGGCTGTGTGTTTTAGAACAAGGTGTAAGTAAATAGTTGAAGTTTACAGTCAAAAAGGTTTAATATCTAGATACATGTACTTGTGCTGTAACTTACCAGGGGCTGTGATTCTGTGTATGAACCACTTCATGTTTATGGTGTAGGTGCTAATTATAAATTGTATCCTCTTCCAAAGCCCACTCCTTGGGGTGAAACTCTTTCATATGAAAGGAATGTTAGACCGTATAAAATTGAAATAACTGTTAGGGGAATACCAGGGTGGAGGCCAGAAGGGACTGAACATGCATCACACTGGTAGGGTGATAGAACAGAATTAGCAAGGGAATGAGAGAATGCTGAGTCAGCTATTGACTCAGGCAGTTATTCACTGCAACTAGTTGTAAATGAATTCATGCATGTTGTCATGCTGGGCCTGCAGCAGTGCATGTTTGTTGTCATGATAGCGATAGATGAAGCAAGTGGAGTTTGAAATTCAACAGTTGCAAACAAGGGCACCTGGCTGGCTAGCGCCTGCTTTAACCCACAGTGAAGGGGATTGGCTGTGCTGTTTACCACCCAGAAAACATTCAGCTGCAGGTAGCTGGGGCCCAGCAGCACTGAGTGGGGCAGACCCACAGGTATGTGGACTCTGGTGGGACAGATTGGTGCTTCATCACACACTCCCCTGTGCAGGGGAGTGGGTGGGCAAAGCAGCCTGTGTTTGGATTTGACACTCTTCTTCACCCCAACAAGCAGTAGCTGCCTGTTCTGGTTTAAGGCCTTCTTAGCAGAAAGGAAGCAGAGCTGGTGTGTCTCTGGAAGTACACAGAAAGGAGTGTAACAACTGAGGAAAGAAAAGCAATTGCTGAAGGATGCAGAGGCAGTTCCAGCCTCAATTAAAGACCTGGACAGTCTATGCAAGGTGATAAGGATGGAGAAACTAAGAATCTGTGAAGGGATAGAGGTGAACTTGCATAGCTCTATCTCCAGGATCCCAAACGTCCTGGAGCATCTGATCAAGGGATGACAGTGTATTAATGGGGATTATGCATCACTGTTTGCTTTCCATACTGTACATGGATTGAGGTAACATCTGTCTGCTAGTGGAAGCCTTGCTGGCAGCTGAGCTGCCCAAATCCAGATTTACCACTAGGTGAACACCATGGCCAGGTCATGCGATTGTGTGAGAGGTGCAGCTGGCAGCTTTTTTGAGCTAGGGGGATTGTCTGTTGTAAGTGACTTTGGAGGTGTGGAAGAGAAGGATGAAGCAGATGTGCTCTGAGCTGATGATCTGCAGGCTAGGCTTTTGGAGATGGTTCATTCCTTGTTCTGCTTTCATCATAGTAACCATTTCAGAACCAGTCCCTTGAGCTCATGTGGGACATCCACAAAGGTGCAATAGCCCTAGAGCAAGCAGCAGAAACTGGAACCAAGCCATCCCCTTTGTCATGGCAAGCTTCTGTAATTCATTAGAAAGGCAAAATTTGCTTCTGAGAGGAAGGGCAGTTGTCTCTTCATGCCACTGATGCCAGTTACAAGTTCTGAGTGTTAGATCTCTGAGGAAGCATCTTAACATGAGCACACATTTGTGAGTAAATACAGCCTGTGCAATCCAATAATTTATTAAACTTTCATATTGTAAAGCCAGTTACAAATTAAAAAAGACAGCAGAAGGAATTCTGTAATAGAAATAAGCAAAATTACAACAAATAGTAATGGGAGTTATATTTCCAAGTGGGTTCAAGCTGCCTGCAGCAACCCAAGAGCCAGAACACAGAGCTAGTGCAGAATTAGGACAGGGATAATCAAGGCTATTCTGATACATAAAGAGATCTAGTCAGTGTACAGACCAATATAAAGTGTTGCTTCTTAGGTTGCCTACACATTCCTGTTCTCTCTCACTCATGACCTGGTCATCTTTTCATTCTTTGTGACAAGAAGGGGATGTTTGTAGGATCCTTCAGTAAAGCTATTTAAGGCAAAACTCCAGTTGAAGTTACAATGTACAGCAGTGGCTACCCTCTTAGGCTGGTTGTGTGGCAAGTGGACAGAGTGTCTGCACATGCTGCAGTGCAGTGGAAATGAGAGAAAAGCATGGGTTATGTACAGGGGGGTTTCTTGTACTGTCAAGCTGAAAACTACAGTGTTCTGCAGCACAGTATTAGTGACATGGCACAATTTGATGATGAATTCAAACAGAAGCTGTTGCATACTGACTCTTATGGTTTTTTCTGTGAAATTTCTATTTCATAGCTAACAGGCCTTATCTGCTACTTCTAAAGAAATGGAAACGTCCAATTTCAAACACATACAGCACTTCAGTTTCATTAAGAAACTGAATGGTCCTTTGCATTCAGGGATCCCAAGACTCAACAAGGGTCATAGTAAATGGCTAGCCACCAAGTTTCTTGATTACTGATGCAACCAAATTATGATGATACTGATACTGAATATTGTTTTAAATGATGAAATCAAGTTTCTGAAGTCAAGAGACTGAAGATAACTTTCATCTTTCACTGAGAAAAAAAAAATTCTGTTTCTTCAAATTGCAAGTAGCTATAAAACCCTCCAAGAAGCACTTGGCAAACCAACATTGTTTTCAAGTTTTGCTGATGACTAGGGACCTAGAGGAGATTGGAAGTGGATTTGGGGATTCACTGACAGGATCAGTTCCAATTAGAATTGGGAGGAGGATGAAAGGTTTGGCATCTGCTTACAGTACTACAAGGGAAGTGAGAATCTTGCCTATAACAATTTATCTAGGCATCTATTTGCTCTGTAAGAAACAGTCCACTTACTTACTTAAAACTAAAGTTCAGGAATCCCAGTCATCCTAAAATTTCATATAGAGAAAGAATGAACTTAATGCAGGCAGGCTGCTTACTGTAAAAACCCCTGACCTCCATCTAAATCCTGGAGTTTGTGAAGAGCAGCTCTTCTGGAGATGCAGCTAAATCAATCTCGCCTCCTCGGCTGTATGGGGGAAAGGCAGTCACTCATTTTTAGGCATTAGGTGCTGTTTGGAATGTTCTCAGAATGATGCCTGCTGACCTGTTTCAGCGGTGTTAGTCCCAAAGGTTTTCTCCTGTGTTGGAGTACTTAGAATTTTAACTTACAGTGCCACTTCTTACAGTTGTGTACCTGTGAACTTATATTGGAAGGTGAAGAATCACCCTTGGTGGTTTTATGTTTGCTTAATGCTTTCTCAAGTAGGGTTTGACCTCTTAGTTGGCCCAGTTGGCTTCAATTTTTCAATGGCATTTTCTTTTCAGACCAGATCAGATCATTGGTATATCCTGAAGAAAAAACCCACAGTGACTTTTATGTTTGAGTTGCTTGCCAAATAAATAAAAAACAAATATTCTTTTAGCAGATCATGCTGACATCCCATGATCCCAGATTTTTGCCTGTTGGAAATGCATAAGGAAGTTCAAGTCTGTCTCCTGTAGTGCAGAAATGATTCTTGTGAATTTTTCTGCCACTATGACATGTGAAAGCAGCAGAGAAGACACGCAGGAAGAGGAGGATGCTTCTGACTTTGCTGCTTTAAGGTATATTGTTCATCAGACAAGCAAAGGGAAAACAAGTTTTGGGTCATTAATATTTAGCAACAGTTGTTACTGTTTATTGTCCTTGGGCAGAGGTGCAAATCCTATGGTTCTGTAGATGTCACTTCAGTTCTGAAATACAGTAGTCAATCAAGTGGAGTTTTTAAAAAACATCTTTGCTACACTTGTGCTGGCAAGTTGCAAATACTAACCATCAAACAACTGCCTCTCATGTGTGGCAGTTCATTCGTATCACCTAGTCCAGATGCTCGCATGACTGTCCACACTAGTGGCTGATTTGACGCTGCAGCGTTTCTTCACGATCATGTTGATGTATGCTTTCATGGTCTTTATTATCTCACCCACCTAGAGAGAGTACACAATAACAGAGGATAAACACATTAAAAACCTAATTTCCATTGATTCCATTCCAAAAGATTCCCCTTGTCTAAAGTCACGGCACCACAAACTTTGCATGTAGTAGTAAATGTGAACATGACAGTACGGAAAAAAATGCTTGGCAAGTTTGTGCTCTGTTGTGGCAACACTTAAAAGGATTGTAGCTCAAAGAAAAGCAACTTTAATGCTACTAAACTTTTTTTGCGTCTTTGAACTCCCCATTCATATACTGGAAGGGAATGAAAAAAACCAAGCACACGCATATGCACCCAAAACTGGAAATTCCCAGTGCTTTGGGAAACCATTCAACCTCATTCACTTTCTAACCAGCATCTTTTTTTTTTTTTTTCTCCTGTTAATCCCTGTATTCCAGAAGAGGTATCATGGCACTTCAGCCTTAAGCTCCCTTCATCTTTTTCCTTGGCTGTCCAGTTCATTTAGCAAGAGTTATTGCATATAAACTTGTCTAGTCCTGCAAAATCAGAGCTTTGCTGCAGTGTCAGTAAAACTGCACATACTACAAGTCTTGTGCTTTCATATACCTGGGATGTTTCAAAGAACATTTCTCTCTCATCCACTGTAATTTTGAAGGTGTTAGGCTGCGGTGCTCCGAAGAAAACAATGTGCTCATATTGAAAAGTTTCTAGTGGTTTAGGATCCCCTCGTTTGTAGACAGACACATTCTCAGTGCTGACTCCAAGCCAAAGATCATTTGGGAATCCACCCTCCTTGCACTGCAGAAAGAAAAACATGAATTATTGTATAAATGCAGTGACATAGTTTTTGAATCAAGGTAAAGTCCTCCATTTCTGGCTCCTATAGGACATCTCAAATCTTCACCCTACTAAAAAAAAAAAAAAAAATAGGATGTCTGCAGAAGGAATCTTGTAGACACTCCTGCTGCAATGATTTAGAAGTGACATGTCTGTGAGTCAAATACTAATTGAGCAATAAATAATGTAATACCTAACAGCTCTCATCAGATTTTTGAAGTGATTTAGGAAGCCAATATTCCTCTTATTATTTTACAGATAATATAGTGAGTGCAAGCAACTTCCTATGGCAATCGACCTAGGCAGCAACAAAACTGATAAAACTGAAACTGTGCCTTCCTGCACCAGCAGGCTAAGCACAGTGGTCTAACCAACCCCGTCTGAGCAGTTTCTGTTGTAGTGTTCTGCTGAACAGCCAGCAGGGACAATAGAGCTTCGGTTTACTTTTGCTTTCACTAACCACCATCTTCTTAAGGCCTCCACCCCAAAGTCCCAAATTTTATTTCTCTTCTAGTGAAGTGGGAATCCATTGTCTCCCTCTATTTACCAGGATGCACCAGCTTGCTTACTCTGTGCTCTCTGTGTCTCACCTCTTTGGATATGTGGTATTGCAGGCTCACCCTAAGCTTACTATGGCAAAATGCAGCCATTTCCCAAAATTCCCTTTGGCTGCTGAGCAATGTAATACACACAGCTGCATCTATTCTCCAGACCAATGCCTCTTCTTGGCAACAGAAACATGAGTTTCATCACTCACCTCAACATCGAAGAGAGTTGACCCATAACCTGGCCACTCCTTTATAATGGACATGTATTTCACCATGGCCTGATGCTGAGAGAGTCCCTGCATCTTGGTCCATTTCTGTGCTATGCTTGCCCGAGCAGCTGAAAGCTCTTCCTTTACCCACATCTCCATCATCTGCTCCTCTTCTACCTTCTGCTTCTTTACAGAGCCTGTCTTGAAGCTACGTTTCAATGTCCCTTCAAGGAAGCTGGTCCGTCTCCTCTCCAGAGTATGACTGGTAGTGCCACTGCTCTTTGTTGAGTGCAGTATTTTGGATTTTAACCTGTTAACTGGGTAGATTCCATCAAGGGTCCAACTTATTTTAGAATAATCTCCATGAAGATACTGCAGCCGTAGAGCTGCTAGGCGCTGCAGAGTGTCCTCTGGTGCAGGAAAATGACCATCTATGAGGCTTTCATGAGCCTACAAAGAAACAAGAAGTACCCAAAACTCATTAAAAAGCAGAAGCATATTTTATTCACAGTTGGGTCCATGTAGAGATTCCTCTGGCATCTGTCCAACCCAGCAGGAAAGACAACTCTGGAAGTCAGAGCAGAAATTATTATAAAGTCAGTTTGCAACTGACTGTCCAGTTCTGCAAGCCTGGACAGGACAGAGATCTCTGAGGGGCTCCTATCCTTTACTGGAAGTCTTACAATGAGGACTTGTAAAGTTTGGAACAGATGGGAGAGACGAGAATTGAGGTAATTTGTTTAGTGCTGTATCAGCTGCAGCTCCTACATGGAGATTATATTAAACAGTAGAAAGTTAGATATAATAAACTCAAGGCTCTTAACATCAGTCTCATTGCACATCAGCACCTCCCACCTCCTCCTCTTTCACCTGATGTCTCCCCCAATCTTCTTGCTTCCTTTTGCCTGTTTTTCTGTGAAATACATTTACAGGCTTTTTTTGTTACATCCACCTAATGTGTAGATAACATCTACTCCTACTGTTACTTCTCTTCCACTACTCTTTGCTAGGAAAAGCTACATAGACTGAAAGTTTGTCAACAGGGAGTTTGGTACAACTGAGTTTCTACAGAGTACCATGATGTCTTGTTTCTGACCATTTTCTAGATGTTCTGTAGTTAACGGTATTTATTCTTCATTTCAAGAAAGCCTTCTCAGGGAACCAGTGGCTGTGTGATGACATGCAAACCATCTGACTATCAGAGAATTTCAGTTTTCAAGACACTGACTCCCTTTAACACATATTAATTAATTTTCAACAGCTATAATTTTCTGAGGCAAGATCAGTCATTAGAAGTAATAAAGATGGGACAAAACACACAGCTGAGTACTCCAGTCAGTTTAGTTTTGCATCCCTAATTGCAAGGTTATTTCATACCAGTGTGATCTCTCACCTCACCAGCATCATTGCGCTATGGAGCATAAGAACTTGAAAGATTACTCAGCAGATCAATATTGTCAACTACATTCTCTATTCCTTTTTCTGTAGTACTCTTCTAGTGCTTTTCTGTTAATCAAAAGAAATTGCCCAAAAGACAGGTTTTTTTAGACAATTCCTGTACCACCCCAAGGATGAGCTGTTTCTGTAAGCTGATACACAGATAGCTACATTTTCCAGTTTTCTTTACACCTATGTTCTGCAAGCTGCTAGTTTCAATTATTCTTCTTGAATCATTATCCAAATTTCTGTATCCTTCAAAATTAAACATAAATTTTAAAAGCATTTTATTATCATTGGTCTTCAAGGGTTTTTTAGCCCTTGTTCATTTTTCTTGCTTCTGTTTTAATACTCCTATTCCCTAGAGAACTTCACAGTATATCTGCTTGGTAGATTCCAGGCAAAAATTAAACACATTAAATTCTTCTGTTCCAACCAGCATTCCCACTTCTAATGCAAAGGTAATCCAGTTTTTTGTACACTTTTGTGTGCTTCTGCCACCCTGGAAATTAAATCATTCTCCCAGAGCAAGCTTACCTGCTCAAACATGAAGGCAAACTCCACCCCATCTTTGGGAACATTCTCAACATCTAAGAAACAATAAAGCTTAAAATACAGCTGCCACTGTCCTTCTTCCTCTTCTTCTTCAGACCCAGCAAGTCTGTAAGATTGGAAAGAGAATAAGAGAACAAATCAGTAGCTAGGAGCACCACAGTGCTGGGATGTCCACAGTGCAACTTGCAATATGAAGATACACCTGGATTTCTGAAACAGAGAGGATACAAAACTACCTAATTTAGCAGGACAATCTCAGTGCAGCAGACTTTGCTAGTAACTTCCTTTTTTTCCTCTGAGTCATGAAATTTTGATTCAGAAGGACCCAAAGTTGTTATCAAATACACTTGATCAAAAAATTTTTTAGATCGATAAATGCAAGAGTTGGGGCAGGACACAAAGTAGTCCCCATTTTTAAGGTACAGTTTCCACCAGATCCTGTAATCTTGTGACTGTGAAAAACATCAACCTTGACACTATTTGGAACAATTTTATTTGTGTCTTTAGAACCGCTGTAAAATAGATAATGGCACTGATAGTTTCTTGCATTATTTATTGCTTCTTTTGTATGCCTGGCCACAAAATCACAGCCCACAGTAAGAAATAAGAGTTGCATTTCTATGTCTAAATCTTTGCTCTCTTCTGATATAGCTTTTATGATGTATTTTGGCAAGTAATTACCAGACTTAAGCAAACCTTCCCTGAGCTCTGCTAGCAAAACATTATTCTTTGATAAAGGCACTACTGATTTTGCCCTAGTAAAGAATGCTTCTTTACTATGCTGCTTTACATGGCTTTCCTCACATTGAGAAAGAGCACTTAAGCCTTACCAGGGAAGTTCAAACCAGAGTGAATGGTTGAATCACTGCAGCTGCTTTGCATAAAACTGCCAGACTATACTACCATTTAACCCAGTGTAACACTCAACTAGGAGTTAAAGGTTTCATGAAATGTTATCCTACCTCTCAAACTTGGCCAAGATATCAGCCACGATCACCCGACTCTCAACAGCCCGGTCCACCTGCTGATTATGTTCAAAGAGTGCAAACATGTTACGGCTGTCTTCCATTGCTAAACCTCGGATCAGCTTTTCAACCACCTGCAAAATTGGAGAGAGACAGATCACAGAGTAGGTATTACACACAATTTCACAAGGAAGAATCAGTATTTCTTCAGGACACTCAAAATTTCATAGACCTCCACCACATTTCACCCTTAGTTATCTCATTTTCTGATTAAAGAATTCTGACCCTCAAAGATCATTCCCTTCAAGGAAGTCATTACTTGTATATGATCATGCTCGTAGTTCTTCTCTGAACTTTTTCTTTCTCTTCTACCCTTTTGAGCATGGAGGAGTTAGAAGTCTGTACAAGGTACAGACACATAAGCGATTTAGATGTCATGATGATATTCTTGGTTTCTTCTAATAACAGTTCCACTCTTTACTACTATTTTTACATCTGTTTAGCACTAAAGTTTTCAGACATGCCTACTATAGTCTGGAATCTTGCTTCTGACCTGCCAATGATTCAGTTACAGTTACAGTATCCCTTCGAGAATGATTACATTATGAACTGGAATTTCAACTTATCTAGAAAACTGTTTTCACAAGTCTTCAGAATTATTACCTTTCCAATGGGCAGAACACCAAAGTGTATAGATTTTGCAACACAATTTTTAAGTGATATTCTACAACCTGGGCATAGGCCTTGCCTACTTCTGAACCTGCAGAATAAGCTAAGCTTTCTGTACAGACTTGGTGGATACAGAAAAAAAATAAATTGTACTTAAAAAAAAAAAGTAATATGAAATTGGAGTTGAATGGGAAAAGGGAGTCCCTTCAACAAAGCCAGTATCCAGGCAGAGAGATGTGCTTACATCTAGTTAGAGCTAGATGTAACATTATTAATGCATTACCTCCCCAGCACTCGTGTGGGAATTGATGGTTATTTTACAGGAGCCACCGCCATGGCAGTACACTGTTGTGGTCATTTCTTCACGGGTGAGAAGAGCCTGTATTTCCTCCTGGGAGGGCACAAACTCCCTTGTCTTCGTTCTCTTCAGGGAATCACTTATGAATTGCGCATACTTGTCTATTTCTGAGCCTGGAAAGAGGTCTTTTACCCTAATTGTAAAGAGAAGCAAAAGAACCCATTACACAGTGAAGCAGAATTACCATATAATTTGGACTACTGTATGTAAAGAGTTCAGTGGACATAGTGATGTCAAGCGCAACCACAGAAAGAATGAGCTCCCATATTTCCTAAACCATAAAACCTGCTTTTAACTAGTGTCATGGTTTAAGCCCAGCTGGCAACTTGGAACCACGCAGCTGCTCGCTCCCTCCCTGCTTCTTCCCTGCTCCCCCTGCTCCCGGAGGGATGGGGAGGAGAATCAGAGGAATGTAACTCCCACGGGTTGAGATAACAGCACTCCAGTAACTAAGGTACAATACAAACCACTACTGCTACCAATAATAATGATTAGAGGAATAACAGGGGAGAGGACACAACCGCTCACCACCCGCTGACTGATACCCAGCCCGACCCGAGCAACGATCTGGGCCTTCCGGATAACTCCCCCCAGTTTCTATACTGGGCATGACGTGCTGTGGTATGGAATAGCCCTTTGGCCAGTTTGGGTCAGGCGTCCTGTCTCTGCTTCCTCCTGGCTTCCCCTCCTCCCTGGCAGAGCATGAGACTGAGAAAAGTCCTTGGTCAGAGTAAACATTACTGAGCAACAACTAAAAACATCGGTGTTATCAGCATTGTTCCCAGACTGAAAGTCAAAAACACAGCACTGCACCAGCTATTAAGACAGAGAAAAAATGACTGCTGTAGCTGAACCCAGGACAACTAGTCATTCCAAGGTCACTCAAGTGGCATTTCTCAGCAACGTATGAAATAAGCAGTTCAAACATTCAGGAGTTTAGTACCAGCTGAAGATAATAGGATTGACCATCTCAATTTACAAAATTGAGATTAAAAACTATGAAACTGAATGTAGAATTCTGTTCATTTACTCATGTTTTTTAATTTGCTGGCTGTGCTTGAGCCACATCTACAGTATTTTTCTGAATCAAGAAGATAGAAAGTAGATGCTTGTACACATTTCTCTTCCCTCCAAGGCCAGCAGTTCTAAGTATAACATTATCTGCAACTCTAGTGATAAAACCCTGAAATGGTGACATGGAGTATTCCTCAGCATCTTAGAACCAGGCCCTGGACGTAGCTATTCGGTGTACTAGCACAAATTTCACCACACTCCTTCCTGGCTCAGAAGGAATTAGCTAGCTTATATTTATCTTTCTTGTCATTAATGAACAGAGTGAGACTACATGGCTGTAGCTCAGCCCCAGTGCAGACTGCTTGGAAAGCTGCATTAGATGCTGAAGAGGAATTGGAAAGAAATCTAAATTATTTAGTTCATGAAAATTGGAAGTTAAAGTGGGTTAGAAATACAAATTGTAGCACTATACGTTTAGTTAAGCACATAAATACTGAAAAATTATAAATTGGATTTACAGTATATCTAGTACTCCACAGTACACATTTTGCCTGTGGCAGCTGCAAGGTAGTCCATATTTCAGTGTATATGAAAGTACAGTCCTCACCTTTCCTGCAGGTTGAGAACATTTACATGGATATTAATAAGCAGTAGGTCATCAGCTGTAAATCCACTTTAACATAGTCTCACAGTATTCTGTTTGGGTAGCCTTACTTTCCACATCCTTTTGATGAAATGGCTGGCAATACATTTGAATACAACAGAACAACTGGTAGCAAAAATTGCACACAAAGGTAGAAGGCTGCAACACCACAGGAAGATGTTTGCACAGGAGGAGGGTGAGACAGAGAACTACAACAGCCAGTGGAAGACTGGCAGAGAGAAAAGTAACCAGCTGCAAATGAAAAGAATGTTTACCTTCTAAGGTGGAACTTGAGGTAGCGCAGGATTCCTCTACTAGGCAGAAAAGTGCAGCTCATACATGACATCAGCTGCCAGTGGTGCAGGTTCCCAATACTGTTGGGATGCGGCATGTGGTTAGTTTGCTTGATAAGCTGACAGTACACTTCATCACGAAGGGGCTTTAAATCATGGCAGGTCTGCAGAATGCCTTGGATAATGGGTATGGGGTCAGACACTGTCTCAATTTCCTGAAGGGAGTTAAAGATCTTCACTGCTTCATCCTGTAAGCTGCTGTAACCCTTCTCTTGTTGCACTGAGGAACAATCACAAAGATGGCAAGAAGTGAGCATTACATTCTTCTGGCCCAGCAACACTACAAGCAACTGTACCAGTCTGTCACAGAAGAAAAGTGACCTGAGCATTAGCTCATCTCCTGAACTTAAATTTATACTTAAAATTGATTAATACTTCCCCTTTAAATGCACAAATGCAGATTTAATTAGCATTTGCCAACATCTAACTTGCCATCACAGCAAATCCATTTTTTTATATACTGTGCAGAAAAGCAAAGTAATGTTTTTAAGGGAAACTAGCATTGAAATATAGTTCAGGCATCAGTGTCTGCAGATGAGGTGCCAAGAGAGGGCTTGTGGTGCTTCATCTGCAAACACAGGTGAAGCGGTGGCAGAAGGTCACTCTTTGTAAACTGTCTCCTCATCTGAGAGCAGCTGTAAAGCAGAGGGTCGTTAATGCAGTTACAGCTTTAGATGCCCGAGTACAGACACCAAAGCCTGGCTTGTGTACTTCCAATATTCTATGTTTTGCCCCTGAAGCCAACAAAGAATTTTGACAAATTGCTGTACCACTGATTCAGCTTTTACCTACTGTTTAGAATTAAAATTCCTAATCCAAATCTGCTTAAGTTTCTTAAGCACCTGAATGTCTGCTTTGAATTGCTCAGAAGTATGTGATACTACCATACTGCTGCAGGCTTGCATCCTTTACACAACTCTGGGGCTGTAGGTCCTTCTGAATCTCCTATGCAGCCATTGCTTCCCCAATAGCCATGCATTAATTGTACAGTACCAATACACAGCCCTCCACAGTGTATTTGCTCTGTAATTTTTCTGTATCCCAGAATTTCTTTTTTCTGTGCTTTTAATCTGCCACTTAATTTGATCCTTGTATCATGAGAGACAGTTAGCAGTTACTTCCCTTTCACTTTCTTCATGACAGTCCTCTAGTCCTAAAAGCTTCTTTTTGAGGCTGAAGAATACTGCTCTATTTAGTCTCCTAATTGTAGGCTAGTCTTTCTATACCTTTAGTCATCTCTTGGTAGGTTCTTACTTCTCCTGTATCTTTGTTAATATGTGAAAGGCCAAACTGAATCCTGTATTAAAGATGCAGGTGCATGATACATCAGTAAAGCTGCACAGAGACTTTTTCCTTTTCTAAGCTTTCAAAACCTTGCATTACCTGTTGTGTTCCCGTGCTTAGCACAAGACTTTACATTTTCATAAAGCTGTGTAAATTTCTGTTCACTTTTCTAAGCAGAACTAGATCACTACCCATGCGGCAAACTGCTTTTCCCATATACACTTCTTTGCATATCCAGATTGAAATAAATTTCTGAAAAGATTCTGTGGCCCAGTCATTCTCTGTAAAGAGATTCTTCTATAGGTCTTCAGCAGCAGCTTTCAGTTTTAGTATTGCCAAACAGTGTGGAATCATCAGCAAATCACTTCAGTTTACTGGTGGCCTATCAAACACTCTATCTCTTTCATGTTCCTGAAGTGTTTGAAGAAAAGATTTGTCTGGTTTTACAGCAGCGTCTGTATTAATAATAGCCCACTGCCAGTTGCATAATGTAATCCTGTTGTAGGATTTCCACTGGAGCTATATGCAGCTGCAGCTAAAGGATGACAGGCTGCACATCCCATTTTCTTTAAGATTCAGTGTTCCTAAGACCAAGGCAGTGGACACAGAATACATTCTGGGTTGCGAAATGACCTGCTCCCTCTCTGAACCCTGTGGGCTCAGAACCCCAAATGGACTTCACCTGCATAGAGCGCACTCACAGACCACTTTTGTGGTGCTCAGGCTCCACACTCATCCTCAAAATGTGAGCAGATTCTGTCACGTGGGTAAAATACTTACAGTTGACACTAACATCTCCATATGGTAGTGGGAGCAATGGGGAATGCAATGGGTGCTGGGTGTATCGCAAGATTGGGTTCCTCCTATATGTCTGTTCCACTACTTCAAAGTTTGTGCTGTTTTCCTGGGGGGAAGGGAGTGGAATAAAAAAGAGAGAAAAAAAAGGAGGGTTATAATGATCCTTAAATGGGGATAGACCTTTGCAGGACGTCCTTACACATTTAGGTTCAAGCTCAACCACTTTATCTAAGTTTCTGGAGGTCCATAGAGGGACTAGGGGACCAAGGCATAATTCATACATAAATATTACTCTGTACATTATTGCTGAAAATTAAATGTAAGAATAGCCACACTGGATCATATCAAGCACAGGATCCTCACTTCAAATGTGGCTTGTGGCTGATACCTAATGCAGGTATATAACAGGCATGTATGACATCATTCCTCCCTGGTATATTCTTCAAGCTTTCAACAGTAAATGGTTAATAGACTTTTTGATCACAGATTCACTATGTTTAGTATGTAATAACGAGCCTGTCCTCCCTGAATTTGCTTGGTTGTATTCCATGTGTTTACAGAATGGACAACCAAACTACACATGGTGTTAAAAATTTGGGCCTGTCACTATCATATACACTGGCATCACCTTCTTCCACATTTTGTCCTATATTTCTTCCCTAATAATACTGAACATTTCATTTGCCCATGAACCCCGAGCTGAAATTTTTCAAGATTCTCCATAATCACTCCCAGTTTGTTATTGCCAAATAGTTACTATCTAATTGCATCTACTTTAAAGCCCATCACAATGCATATGTTTACATATATGTTTCTTCTGAAGTATGCTTTGGTGTATCTTATAATATGATTCTACATTTAATTTGCCACAGTTTCTGGAAAGAAGCCTTTTCAATAATTACTCCTGCTACAGTGGCACAATTTCTGCTACTTTGAAGGATGTTTTCTTTCCGCCCTTTTACTCTGCTATTTAACCACACAAGCCTAAGGTACAAAGAGGACTTCAGGGTACAGCAAAGTCACATGGCTGGTAAGAATGGAAATTTTTATATTTGTGTCCAGAGGATGTTTAGGAGATGAAAGGATGAAGCAGGGATTTGCAATTTGTAATTGCACACAGTTGTAGCCTGAACTTACACAGATGAGTTAACATGCTAATTCAAAGTAAAATTAATGTAAGATTTGATTATTTAGCTGCACAGTCATTTAGGTTTCTCCATTCCCCGCGCCCCCCCCCCCAAGACAGCAATCCTGTTTCTTGCCACACAGAATCATAGAAAGGGACCTTAAGATCATCTAGTTCCAAA
>NW_009921081.1:0-797 GCF_000696875.1 Nestor notabilis
AGACACCACCAGCGGCTGGGTAGCTCAGACAGCGCTAATGAAGTTTCTGTGCTAACACTGCGAAAGGAACCAGAGCATGCCACTGCTCCTGCCTGGGGCCTCGCCAGTGGCATCACCAGGACCTGCCCCATTCCTCTGTGCCCTTTGCTCTTCAAAGGGAGTACACTGGTCCTCGGTAAGGGCCTCCCGAGAGCCTCCTCCCAAATGGCTGTAAGCAAGTTGAAGCCTGTGAAGCAGTTGGACACTGAAGCCTGCTGCATAAGAAATACTGCAAGGTTGCCACTGCTCCTGCCTGGGGCCTCGCCAGTGGCATCACCAGGACCTGCCCCATTCCTCTGTGCCCTTTGCTCTTCAAAGGGAGTACACTGGTCCTCGGTAAGGGCCTCCCGAGAGCCTCCTCCCAAATGGCTGTAAGCAAGTTGAAGCCTGTGAAGCAGTTGGACACTGAAGCCTGCTGCATAAGAAATACTGCAAGGTACTTACAAATACTCCAAAACATTCACTGCCTCCTGGTTTGGCTCAGGTTTATCCCCAAAAAAATTCAACTCCCAACGCTCCAGTGTTTACTTACTGAGATACACACAGAAACAAACGGTATATCAAATGAACACAAACACGTAACTATCATGTAAAAACAAACCCGACTATTAACTTGTTACAACAATCTCCTATGGGAGAGGAACGCTCTTGGCAATGTCCTGGAGTGGAGAAGGCACCGTGGCTGTCCAGGAAGCAGAAACCTGCAAACACAGCTCCAGCGCCTTCTCCTGGCCATGGGCGACACTCCTCAGTTCAGC
>NW_009921082.1:0-11829 GCF_000696875.1 Nestor notabilis
AGCGAGGAACGGGGCTGTGCCTCGCCCCGCGCTCCGTGGTGCGCACCGCTGGCTGCAGCAGGACTAAACCAGCAACGCTTCCACCCATTGCCTCGACATCGGCCTCACCCCGATGCTGTAGGAAAGCTCAAACCTCCTTCCTCTGTGAAATAAGAGCGTTTATTGGGTAAATCGAGTCGTGTATGAAAACGAGGGTGTTGGACGTGGTGGGAGCTCTGACCGCGCACCTGCAGCCTGGCCCCGGCGCTGTGCGCGGCCAAACCCTGCGGTCCCCGGTGCATTGCGGGATCTGGGATGGATAAGGGAAAGCTCGGCTGCGAGCATCTCCCCGGTGACGTGTCGGGATGAATGGGAACAGCTGACACAGCCAGGAGGAGTTACAGTGCTTGAGAAACATCGTGATTACCGAAGAACAATAAATATTGACTTTATAAATGCATATTTGCAGCTGGTTTATTGTAAACATTAAAACTACCAGGCAGCAATTTCGCCTGGTTGCTTTTCTCTTATCCTAGCCAGCAAGCCCTTAGACAGGCCCAACAGAGATCAAACAGGTCAAATTGGAGGGAGGAGATCCACTTGACAACAATTTCTGACTTGTGAGGTCTCTGCCCTCAGTGAATACCCCAATGACCACATTTGTTCATATTGCAGATCCTGATGTGATAAATGAAGCCAATCAAGTATCTGCTGTAGATTTATGCACTTCTTCCGAAAATTAAACCCTTGGTACTCGCTGAACAACTTCAGGAGGACACACATGGAAGTCCAGGAGCTAAACCAGCATAATTCCTAATCATTGAAGTATTGCAGAGAACTCTTATAACCTACCATAGGAAAACAGAAACTTGGCCATAAATTTCCCTGTCTAGGCTTGCAACCTCAGCACAAACTACATGTCAGCAGCCTCTTAACTCATCACTTTCAGATGCAATATGCAAGTCAAGGCTGCTTTAACATTACTAGTGAATACATAACATAAGTCAATGCTTTGGGGAAAAAAAATACTGTTTCCCCTGTTTGCTTCAGCCTGGTGAAGTCCCTGTGCTCTGTGCCACCAGTGGCAGCCTGCAGAGTACCCCACATCATTGCTTCATCTCACCTAATTAGAGTTTACCTTCTGCAGATTACAACATGGGATTAATATTAAGCAACAGAAGTGCTGCTTACCATCAGCCTGATCCTGAAAAGTGCTGAGCATCGTGCAGGGGAATTCTAGTTCAGCATTTTCTCATAACTAGGCTAGAAACTTAACAACTCCATTTTGTACTAATAAAGTATTGTATGTTTTTATAGCTCCAGGTTTGGGAAGGGTTTTCAATTTCTTCCCACAAATCAGACCCCAAAGGAATCACTGTGCCCACTAAAGCAGATGTAAGCAAAAAAATCTTCAGGAAATGCTTATGACACTGCAGGGCAGGGACAGAGTTAACTGCAAAAGCCAGTGTAATCGTAAATCATTCAGCAAGTTAAACCCAGGGGAGGCACCGTTCTGCTGTGGTACAGACACGCTTCACATCCTGACAATACCATGCCCAAGCTGCACCTACTCCTGTTGCGTTCAGTGATGCTGCTGGTGGGTTGGGACCTGACCTGGTGTACATCCACCCTGCAGCCCCTGGGGTCTGGGCTGATTCAGAGGGCAGGCAGGAGCAGACAGGAGGGACAGTGGGTAGCAGAGGTGCAGGATTCACATTGACAGCAAGACGTGTACAATGTGCCTTTCCCACCTTCTAAACCCCTGCGTTACAGCGAGGCTGCCCGGAGGTGAAACAGTTCGGTGTCCACAGCAGCTCGCAGCGGCGGTGCTGGTCAGGCAGCACAGATCTGGCACGGCTGCAGACCGCTTTCGTTGCAAGCCGGGCAGCGCAGGGCCCGGTAGGACTCTCTGAACCTGTTTGCCAGCATTGAAAACTTGCTTCCATGGCACAGCGAGCAAGGGGCAGAGCCTGACCCTTTACACTGGGAGCAACCATGTTCAGCATCTCCTTCCTGAAAAAGACAGGCCGCAGAAAAGATCTGTTACTGGATATCAGACACCAAAGTCAGTAACACACTTGAAAGAGAGAAGTGCTGTCTTCTGGTCTTGTAAGTAGTTGTTGCTCCTGATATGCCACTCTGCCAATAATACTCAGTTCTCAACAGCAAGATCTTCAAGTAAAAGGGGACAATTTGTGGGTACTTCTAGAAAGTGAGAAGTTAACATGATAGGGCTCACAACACAATACGTTCAAACTCATCTTTCTCCTCCTGCCAGGCTCTGCACAGCACCTGGCTTCCTGTCATTCAACACATCCTTCCTCCAGGCTCTGCATCCTCAGTTTGGAGCTTCATTTTCTGAGTATTTCTCCTCGCACTCTCCCCCCACATCCCTGACCACCGACAGACCCAGCTTCTTTCAAGCCATCCCTCGTGCCTGCACCTCCCTCCGGGGTGCCAGACCACCTCTTTCAAACCCCAGCTTAAAACTCAGTGCTTCCACAGAGCCCAGAAATATGGAATGTCTGCATCAGGAAGAGTACAGCACAGCATAGGTTCACTCTGTTGATGGCAGGTTCAGAGTCCTGCATCGTTCCTGCGCACCCGTTCTGCTTTACATGGTGCTATAGAGCGAGGGCTTAACTGAGAGCTGGTGACTGATGTGCTTCATATTGGTGCCTGCTTATGAATTTGATCATCCAAATTAATTGACTTTTCAGAATAACAGCCTTGCTGTGGTTTGGTCATCTTTAAATAAATGTTCATAATACTAATGTATAAAGAGTCCAAAATTATTCTTAAAGAAGCATAGTTTTAGGACCTTCAAGTTCTATTTTTTGTTCCCAAACATCAAGGGGAACAGAAGTTCTTCCAAGGTTAACAAGTTTCTCTGGTACAATGCCTTACAGGAGTTGTTGTCCTCCAAAGCATGCTCCTTAGTGAGGGCAACTGGAGGAAGGTAATCAGTTACCTTATGGAGGTCCTTCTCCAAATGTATCCTCTCAAATGCCAGAGGTGATTTTTTTGGTGGCTCAGATAGGTCCTGCCAGTAATTGGATCTTGGCTCTTATGTTAAAGCCCTCTTTCTGAACATGAAGTTTCTTTCAAAGCTGGTAAAGGCCAACATTGCTCCTCGGTGTCTCAGGGTTGTTGCAGGGTCTCCATACATGAAGCCACAGGCAAGGCTCAGGGCGACCTGCATCAGATCGGTCTCAGATCTGTGAAACCGGAATGTTTCATGTTTGCCCTGCATGACAACATGATGTTTTGTGGGATCAAATTATGGTTGGACTAATTGGGATACTGACCAACAAAGACTAACCCGTGAGAAACAAGTGGAAGGCACAGTCTTATTTTGGCTGATATTAAAATGTTAGCCTCCAGCAGTCTCAGCCACAGAGCAGCTGTGTTTAGCCTGGGCAGGCTGGAGAAACCTTGGCCTGCTTTTACGCCAGTGGGAGATGGTGACAAAGGATGGACCTAAGCCAAGCTATGTAAACATCAGTGGCCCCCAGGGGAGGCATCAAATGGGAGACTTGAGCATCTGGAAACAGGACAGCAGCCCCCAGAGTACACACTGCAGTGCAGCATTGGTCAGTTATCTCCCGAGTGGAAAGAGGAACAAAGCCATGCTTTTCATCCAAATTCAGTTAAGTGCCAGATGTAGAAATAGATGGGCCTTGGCTGGGAATACTCAACTCCAAAACCCAACAGCCTTAGGAGAAAAATAACACTTTCCATTCTCTTACCTGCATGTGCTGGTTGCAGGCAACCTTTTTTTCCACATCTTTTCTATGTCCACTGCCAAATCTTTCTTTCTTTTCCCGATATATGAAGGCCCAGTCATTTATTCCCTCAGTCTGGACGATTCTTCTCATGAGCTCTTTCTGGTCCATCGGTGCACGGATGATTTTCAGATTGTTTGTGTAGATGATGATCTTGCCAAAGTCTAGAACTGGGGAAGCCTGGAAAAGGATCTTATCAGTGTCTCACCTGTACAAACATGCTCTACAACCACTGGTGGTCCCCAGGCTTCCAGAATGCTCCCTCCAGCCGGTCATGGCCTCAGCTGGTGCTATGGCATGAGTCCTCTCCGCATCACCAGAGCAGGGAGCAGGACAGGGCACAGAGAGACAGGCTGGGGATCAGACCAGGACTTCAGGTCAGGCCTTAGGAACCTCACTTTAACATCCCATTCTGGGTGCGGAAGGCTCTCTGGGATCTAAGTTCTCATTCCAGCCCATATGCAAGAGAAAATGAAGGCACAATTCTAAGAGCAGTGGTGTTGGCGCCTATGGAAAAGCAACCCCTGCACTGGGGACTAACCTGTGTTGCTTTGAAGGTTGAGTAGTTGGAGGGTGCTGGAGTCAGAGGGGGCTTTCATGGGTTTCACCAGAAGTAGGAATTCCCCACAAAGTTGACCTATTCTGCAGCCTTTAATGGGGTTTCTCAGATTTAAAAGAAAGCTTTTCTGTGTAATTTATTAATGCTGGCAAAAGGGTCAGATGATAAAACCCCTCATTACCCAGTGCTGAATTGTGTTCCTAACACCAAGGACCCAGTCCAACCAACCATCTCTGGGCTCATATTCTAGTGATTTGAAAGCAAAGCATGGTGCAGGTGAGAGCTCCTCTGACCGCAGCACTTTGCTGCCTGGCCCGTCTCCCCTCTGCGCTGGGGATTGGGTGGCAGTTCCCGCAGCCTATTGCTTTACACACTCTTCCTATTTCACTCTGTTTAAGTATCTGTGTCAAGCAGCAATGCAAAGGAGACATTCCCATAGGGAAACACCCTGCCAGGGTCACATGGGCCAGCAGGTCTCCTGGGAACCAGGCACCCCCTGCGCCACAGGGAGATGTGGGGATGGGGCTGGCGAGCCCAGATCCTGCCCCTTTAGAGAAGGCTTTAAAGCCTCACAGTTGTTACACAGACTTGGTGTCTCCACATACCAAATGTATGTTGATACTAAACAACACTGGTACTGGGCACTGTGATTACTCAAGGTATTTATGGTTATGGAAACCCAGGAACAGAGATGAGCATTCCCCAGGAATGCAGAACAAATTAATGTGTGGGTAAGATCACATCGGTGCTCTGGCTGCCAGTGGGAGAGAGTCATGGTGGTGTGGTGCTTTCAGTTAGAGTAGATGTCCAGTGTATCAACTAAACGTAGTCCAAATACCTGGGTAAGAAAATGTACCTAATCCCTGTGTATTAATCAATTTAACATATATTACACATGTACTGGCTTTTTAGTAAGAATAAAGAGACACTTCTCTATCAACCAGTGCCGTTAATTATACGTTAACAAAACATCCAGTGAAACTAAGCTGGGATTTCCAAAGTAGCCAAAGGGGAATTCCAACTTGCCAGGGGATGCAGATGCCTGGCTCAGACTCTCACTGGTACACACTGTTGGCACTAACCTTTTTGCCAGCAGAACTCATGCATCTTCAATGTTTTAAATATAACCAATTAAGATAATATCCCCCTTATATCTGCCTGGGTTAGAGGCATCAAAATTGCTATGTACAGATATTGATATATATGGAAATATTATTCCTCAAAATGGACAGATGCAAATGAACCCTGTGAGAAGCTGGAGCCCAGCAGATGCTGTTCACTTGCTGGCTGGCTGCTGCCAAGCACGCAGCTCCTGCCATTTGCAGAGCAAGCAGAATACAGGGTGTGTGGGGTAAGGATGTACGATCCCCCGTTAAACCCTGGCCTGTAACTGAGCTTTATCTGAGTGAGGCTCCGGTCCACGGCTGCTGCTCCCAGGGAGGTGGGTTCTCTGCCCGCTCCCAGCAGAGCGGCAGCACTTACCTTGCAGCGGCTGTCTCCGGGCTGGCAGTCGAGCAGAGGCGAGGTGCTGCCCAGGCCCAGTGTCTGCCCCTCTTTGAATATGCTGATCCGCTGGGCACTCAGCTTGGCGGGCGGGTACCGCCTGCCCTCGGGCAGCTCCCCGGCCCAGCGCTCCCCCGGCTCAAAGCAGTGGCGGACAACGCGCCGGGAGTGCTCTTTGGCCGGGAGCTCCAGCTCCTGCCCGTCCTCAAAGACCTGTTTCAGCACTCGGCCGCTGTAGGCAGACGAGATTTTGAAGCGCACTTTGCGGGGCCTCCCCTCGTGCCTCTGACTGAGCTTCTTCTGGGGCTCTTCCATTATTGGGATTTCTCGCTGCGGCTCCTGGAGATCAACTCCAAGAGCTGTGGGTCTAAAAGAAAACTCTGCCCAGCTTGCCCTTGCCACACAATGCATAATTCAAGGTTTCTGGTAGTTCCTCTCATCTTACAGCAACACTGACACCACTGTATTAAATATTGATAGATATTCACAAAGAGAAAATATCAGTGGTAGTGAACGACGAGGCAGCTGGGTGAAGGGTGGACAGTCTGGCTTGCCGCAAGAGGAAAGGAGTTAAACCGGGGAGGATCAGATTAAATAGGGAACTCTGCCCATGTTCTGAAACCATGGAAATGGTTCTGCTATGTGCTGTGATAAGAACTACCCCAAATACACCACCCCAGCAGCTTTTCACAGCTTTCTGACAAGGTGAGAAGTTAAAAAGACAAGTTCACAGAAAAAGCAATCCAGCTTCACAAATAGCAAATGTGAATAATTCTTCCATTCTTGCACTGAACCCTGAGAGTACAAAGCTCCATTTCATTCTAATCCAAATGTGTTCCTCTACAGGTTGTGGAGATCTAATTAAGATTTTCTCTCTTTAGCTTTCAGACCCTAGTTGTAACTCTTGCCTCCTTCCAGGGCCTTTTGACCATTTTGGGTTTGCTTTTCATGTTTAACAGACAGCGCCCTACCGAGAGCCACCAGCAGCCCCATCTGCTGCTCGTTTGCCATCCCTCACATGCGCTCAGGGAGCTCAGTGCAGTGATGCCTCCATCAGGCAGAGCAGAGGTTTGCCAGGGTGCAGAGCAGAAGGGGCTGGGCCCCAGCCCTGGCAGCCCTGGTCGAGGGGAGCTGCTCTGCACCACATGGCTTTGGGGGACATGAGTTCCCGCTGCCACGCTCAGCTCCAGCTCAGACTGCGACTCCCCAACACTCACACAAACCTGCGCCCTGAGGTACCTCCCCATGACAGCCCACCACAAATTCCCACCAGTGACCCTGGGCTGGTACCTCACTGGAGTGTGCCCTGTTCTTTCACTGAGCCCAGCCCCAGCTGAGCACTTGTGGCTCATCTTTTCTTCCATAGGAGAAAACAGTAGGTTTAGTGCAAAATGCATCAACAGGGTGCCTGCATCTCCTGATACCTGTTTGTACGAAGAAGACAGAACAGGAGTTGAAATCCCTCTTCTTTCACCTTCCAGGGTATCAGTACCTTTTCACTATTAAATGCAGCTTCATTGAGTGGGATTTGATCTAAGCTTTCTGCCTCCATCCTGCCAAGGCTATCTATCTGCTTGTAATCCACAGCCAGTGCTTCTAAAGCTTAACATTCTCGATAGATTCATCTATTGTGTTTATTAAAATCTGTTCACCAAATACTAGCACAACAGCTCAGAAGGCTGTAGGCTTATAATATACAACACAGACCCTGCAACCAACCGAGCAGCCTTCACGTGCCAAGAGCGGTTGCTGTCACGGCAGACGTCACTCATGCAGGTTCCTGGGGCTCACCGTAAGCACACGCAGGAGATGTGTGTTCCTCCATGCGGACATGCATGAACTCGCCTGGGTAAACATTCCACCACGGAGACGCCCTTTCCATTTCCAAAGCACTAGAAGGTCCGTGTCACTCTCCCATCCTATCTCAAGGAGGCGGACCTCACATTACACAAAACTCCTGATTTGCATGAATCAAACTGGGCTCTTGCTGCACTCGGGAAGCTTGATCCACCCCTTTCTCATGTCAGTCCCGTGTGAATCAGGCCCCAGCATTGCTGCTTTTTCAAAGGCACACAGCAGCCTCCATTTGACACAAACGCTGTTGTGCCAGATACCTTAATCGAGTTCATTTTCTTTTGATTAGGGGAACAATCAAAGAGGAAGCGAAGTTCAAAGCAGCAATGAGGGAACACAAGTGTGAGCACCACGGCTGTGAGACAAGCAAAGCAACTTCTTATCCTTACAGTTACTTACAGGTGCTGTCAAAGTACAACAAACCTGCCCTGGCCCTGTAATCTTCCCCTCGGAACGATCCCACCCTCTGCAGTGCTCTCGGCTGGGTTCGCTGCTCACCAAACCCCTCGGGGCTGCAGCCGGGGTGAAGCTCATCCTTTCACCCCGCAGTGCCATGTGAAGCCGTGGTTGGCACGCGGCGGCCGGGACTCAGGCTTGCTGCAGAGGGACCACGCACTCGGATACATACGGCCTTCTCTTTATGTCCCTCTACAGATAAATCTTGCAAAGAAAAGATTTCCAAACAGCCTTTCTGCATTTCCTGTTGTTCCAAAGAGCTCAGGTCAACCTTCCCACACTAAAGGCCCCAAGCAGGGACATCCGGGTGGTGTTGAGCTGTCTCCAAGCTGTACCCCTCTCACCCCAGCACTGAGGGCAGGCGCCAGAGCTGTGAGCTCCAGGATGGTGGATGGGCTGCAGGGAGCTCACTGCGCCTGCTACAGCCCTGCCAGCACAGCAGCATTCACACTGCGCTTGCATGTCAGTGTGGGCTTGTTTCCCACAGCTAGCACAAGTCTTGCTAAAAATACAATAATCATTTTGCATTCAACAGTGAAATCATTAAGTTTCATGATCTAGAGCACCACTGCACTATGCTTTGCTTCAGACTCTGTTCCACTGTATTGTAATGGCATCTGTCTTTCAAGCACAGAGCCTCTCTTCACCTTCCTCCCCACATCAGGCGATACCAAGCGATCGTTGAAAGCTGCTGGAGGCTTTGCACAACAAAGAGACAGTCCTTGCCCTGAGGAGTGTAACCTTGGTTTAGATGTATTGCAACAAAGCAGGGTATGTACAAAGAAGGACAGAAAAGCCATTGGGAAGTGGACTGTAAGGCTTTGAAGGCATGTTTCCACCTGCAAGTTTTGCTGAAAAATATTTGGTTGTGTTTTGCTTCCTCAGAGCAAGCACTACAAGCCTCCTCCTCATGAAAGCACAGGGCAGGCACGGATCAGGATGGAGAAGAGATGCAGCAATGCCCAAACACTCCCATCCCGCCCCACTGTGCTGTATTCTGAGCACACAGCATCTTAAAGCAAGGTCTATGCGTCATTGCTGGAGAAGAGAAAAAAGGGGCCTGAGCAGCATCAGAAGCCATAAAGAAGGGCTAGAGGTCAGGGATGAGAGGGCAAGTCAGATATGAAGGAAGCAAAGGAGCAAGGTAGAAGCTTAAAAGCAAGGACACAGGCATAAAACTTGCTTCAGTGTGGGAGTAGTGAGCAGGAAGGTTCAGATTATCAGGTCAAGAAGGTAATTTTAACTTAAAGGAGTTGGAGCAGGTGCTGTGCTTGCTGAAGAGGCCAGCAAGTAAAGGCAAGAGTGAAAATACTCTGCATGGAGTCACAGACAGAGCTGCTTGCTTATAACCTAATGAAAAGGTTTCATTTTGGAGCTATAGAAGGAAAAACTCACTCGCATTTAGACACCACTCAGATGCAAAGAGAGAGAAGGGAAGGAATCACTTACTAGGTGCAAGACTTAATGGTGGGGAAGATACTGGCATCACCCCAATGAACATGGTGGTGTGAGGATACTGTCCTTTAGCTTCTCTGTTGATTTTTACCTCCTGATGTATTCAGAGATGCCGATCATTCACCACCAGCCCCTGGTGAGCAAACCCTGCCATGGAGTTTCTTAAGCATCTCTCAATCTGCATCCAAACTTCTTGTTACAGGGAGGGCTGAAACTTGTCAGTTCAACCCATATAGGATCAGGGATTGGAACACAGCAGAAATGAAGCCACTGGTATTGTGGTAAAAACTAGTAGACTTATGCATGCAACAGCTAAGGAAAGCCTGATTTCATGTGGGTTTAGCTCATGGCTGGATTCTCTGATGTCTGTTAAGATACAAACATCCTCCCTTATTTGGAGCACATTTAACATCTCCCATGGGGAGCTGTGAGCATCTAATTAGATTTGAAATAAGATGCGAAGTCGTGTTGCATCATCTCCCTCCACGAAGGGTCCATCAGGGTTTCCTGCTGCTGTGCCAGCCACCTCGTTCTGCAGAGGCACAGGATACAACCCCGGTGACTCTCCCCTCCACTGACCTGTGCTCACACGCAGCTCCACACGCCCTGGAGCCAGCAGGACCCCAGCTGTCAGGAAGGCAGGCGGGGAAGGTCTCGCTGTGCTGCTCAGTGGGAGCGGGGCTGCATTACTGCAGGCTGAGCTCAGCACCCTGGGAGCAGCGCAGGTCCCTGATGAAAGCAGCTTACCCAGCACCCACCTCAGCCCCGAGACTCCGACCCGGGCAGGGAAGAGTCCTGAGTAAGCACAAAAGCCTTGAAGTCAGAGAAACAAAAACCAGGAAAAAGCGCTTCAAAGAGGGGAATTCCCAAGGGTTGAGTTCCACCTGCAGAGCCAAAAACTCCTCCGGGTCATCCTGAGCAGAGCAGCCCCACACCGGAGCTGAGAACACGTGTGTCCTGGGCAGAGAGCAGAGCAGCAGCCACAGCACCACAGCCCAAGCACCACTGGACACACAGTGGGAGAAGCCACGTGAGGACAAAGGACCATTCCTGGAGAACCACCAGCACCCTAAGGGACACTCACCTGGGCCATGGCTCCCAGATGCCTGCAGACATGAAATCTGGTCTGCCAGCATGGAGCAACTACCACACAACTCCAGCCTTACTGTGCCTTTCCACCACACTGCTCTTCACTGGGCTCACCAGCAGCCTGGATCCTGCTCTCCAGACCCCATTCCACAAGGAGCAGCGCTCTGCAAGCAGGAGATGGTGGGAAGCAAACTCAAACTGCCACCCCCAAGCCACACCATGATCAAACAGAGCAGCAGCACCCAGCTGAACCAACTCCTCCTCAGTAAAGCAGAGGAACCCTCACAGTGGTCCGTTACACACTCACAGAGCCCCCAAGCAGTGGTTTTATACCCACGTTGGCTGTGCTGGCTGAGCTGCAAGCTCTGCTCTGGGCTGCAGCACTGCCAGAAGCACCTGGAAACACTAAGGGGTGATGCATCCTTGCAAGCAGTGTATTTGCATCTGTGTTTAATGAGGTAACTGAAGCTAGATGCTTTCCTGTGGTCAGACCTTCATGAAGAACAGCTGAGAAGTGCTCAGAGCAGCCTCCAAAGGCCTGTTAGGTGGTGCTCAGGTCTAGTGCTAACTGGGAACCCTTTATCTTCTGTCCTAAAAAGTGGAAATTGCATCCCTGCAGAGTCAGCCCTTGTCAGGCAGACCTCAATGAAGCAGGATGTGATGCTCGGTCCTGTGGTTCTTCATTGCACTGTAGGGAGAAAGGGATGAATGAGGCAGAAAGAAGAGCCAGAGCCGCGGCAGGATGGTGGAGCGGAGCCTCTGGCCTGGCTTTGGTACCAGGGCACTGTCTGTTGGTGCAGAGACCAGGCAGCACCAGCACGAGGAAGAGGAGGAGGAGATGGAGATCAGGGTGACCTCCCTGGGCGCAGGGAGGATGGTTTCCATCCACTCGCAGCTGCCTGGCCCGGCTCCACCACCAGCTGCTTCTAATGACACTTCAACAAACACATAACAATCTGTCTTAAGGAAAATCACTGAATAAATTCCATTTAAAAATACTTCTCTATTTCTGGGTAGGCGCCACTCTGCTCCAGCTACTTCAGAATAGCTGAAGCCTTCAAGTTACCCAGCAGAGAGACTGCACAAGGCTGTTATGAGCAAAATACAGCACTCAGCTCCCCGTCAGACTAATAAACAGTTCCCTGAACC
>NW_009921082.1:11951-18368 GCF_000696875.1 Nestor notabilis
CCCTGGTCATGCTGCGTCACAACTCCCTGGGAGCCTGGGGCGGTGGGAGCAGGGAGGTGTCTGCTGGCTGCTGCCCCTCAGACACAGCGGGAGGTGGTTTGGGAGGTGGAAGGTTTGAGGGAGGCTTTTGCTGTGCTGACAGCAGGGCCCTGTGCTGGGCACGTCCCTGAAGAGCTGCTCTCTATGACTCACAGACTGGTTTGTGTTGGAAGGGACCTTAAAGCTCCTCCAGCTCCAACCCCTGCCACGGGCCGGGACACCTTCCACTGGAGCAGGTTGCTCCAAGCCCCTGTGTCCAACCTGGCCTTGAACACTGCCAGGGATGGGGCAGACACACCTTCTCTGGGCAACCTGTGCCAGTGCCTCAGCACCCTCACAGGGCAGAACTTCTTCCTTATATATAACCTGAACTTCCCCCGTTTCAGTTTGTACCCATCACCCCTTGTCCTATCACTATAGCCCCTGATGAAAAGTCCCTCTTTGGCATCCTTGTAGGCCCCCCTCAGACATTGGAAAACTGCTTAGAATTTTATTGTCTTGAACAGCCACAATGTTCTCAGCCTGACTTCATACGGGAGGTGCTTGGACCCCTGATCATCCTCGTGGCCTGCTCTGGACTTGCTCCAACAGCTCCATGTCCTTCTTATGTTGAAGACACCAGAACTGCACCCAGTGCTGCAAGTGGGGTCTCACAAGAGCAGAGTAGAGGAGCAGGAGCCCCCTCTTCAACCTGCAGGAGGTGATCCTGCCCCTGTCTTCAAGTAAACGCAGGGATTTCCTCAGTCTGAGGATTAGCCTCACCCCGTGCACCAAGCCATGGCCAGTGGCGTGTGGTCCATGGGGAGCCAGGCAGCGGGTGCATGACTCTATGCCAAGGGGTCCCCATTCCCGTCCTGACCCGCGGGGGCATGGCTGGGTCCTGCCATTCATCCCCCTGCAGCTGCATCACCGGCGCTGTGTCTGGGGGTGGGTAGGAGGACAAGCTGTTAGCTTCTGATCTATGATTTACAGCAGCTTGCAAGAGGCACCCCCTCTGCCTGCCCCCCAGGAGCTAAAAACAGCCTGAAAGGTCCCTTCTCCCAAAGGAGGAGGCATGTGGATCCACTCGCGAGGTGCGGAGGCTTTTTATAACCCCGGGAAGCGCTGCTGGGCCGTGCCGTCTCCCCGCACACACGCGCCAGTGCTGCAGCATTCATTTAACCACAGCCCAGTTAAAATACCTGCAATTCAGAGCTGGGAAAAGGCAAAACCTTTTCCCTGGTGCTGTTACGTGTCAGAGGCTCAGCCCCGCGCTGGTGGTCCCCGTGGAGGAGGAGCTGCACGCACTCAGGTCAACACAGATATTCTTCCAACATTCTCCCAGAGGAACCAAGTGGAGGGAGGAAGGTTTGGAGCGAAGTGGTGGGACAGACCAAGGCTCCTGCAACGCACTTGCCATGACAGCGTGGAGAACACAGACCTCATGCTCCTCTCCATGGTGCATCTCACCAGGCCTGGGGAGGCAGCAGCAAGAAACACCACCATTAACCCTCCGTGCTCTCAGGGTCACAGGTCTCGTCCCCACCATGTGCTGTGGACAGCAAGCCTTCTCCTCGAGGAGTGTGTGGATGGGTCCCTGCGAGGCTGGGCACGCTCAGCCTGTCCCTGGGTGCACAGATGTGCTCGTGGACAGCACAGCTCTGCAGGACAAGGGGGACAGCGTGTATTTGCTGCTTGGGTTGGGATCTGTTTGAGCTCTTTTCTGAGTCGACCTTGGGGGAAGCTGCAGCTCTCTGGGGAGACATGTGTGCAGCAAGGATGGGCACATTAGAGCAGAACAACTTCTGCTCTCAGTGTCTCCCAGTTTCCAGCTTCACAATAAACCACCCCAATGAAAAGACTCGGGCAATACGTATTTCAGCAGTTCCCTCCCTTCGGTACAAGGCATCCCAGCACTGGTAAGCCCAGGAGGGCTCCCTCAGCCAAGCGGATGGGATGGAGCTGGTGACGCGCAGCCGTGCCCAGGCAGGAGCCCTCTGCAGCGTCCTCCAGAGCAGGCACCCTGCTGCATCCAGCCACAGTTAATTACAGCACCAGCAGCAGACAGAGATGTTCTAAATGAAAGGGAAGCACCTGCAGCTTTCCAGCTCTGCCTTTATCTTCTAACCCCAATTACGAGATGCACTGCAAGGGAGAGGCAGTGGCAGATAATAAAGTTCAGCCGGATGGTCTGAGTGTTAAGTGGAGAACCAGGAAAGCCTCACATCCCGATCCCAAATGGGACATTGATATGCTTTGTGTGTGTCTCCTGGTTTTCTCCAGGTAAAGTGGGGGTGATGCTTAGCCCGAGGGGTGTTCCACGGATGAATTAGCATTTGGAAAGTGCTTTGAAGATTTCAAGTGTTATATAAATGCTAAGTGTTAGCATCACCAGCCTTTCTATTGCAGCAGAACCCAGAGACTACAATCAAGATCAGAGCCTTGCTTTGCTGTACCAGGCAATTTAGAAACTGCTGGTTGGAAAAAGTCCCTGTCCCAGCCCCAGGCAGGCAGGAGAGGGGCTGGAACCGCTGTCAAGGGGGTGGAAGGTGGCATCCTCGGGAGAGGACAGCACAGTACTGCAGCAGTCAGGGAGGGGACAGACCAGCTCCTCAGGGAACGCAGAGAGTAACTGCTGCCCACACCAGGTACCACTCCCCAGATCCCCCTGGAGCCCTCGAATGCCCTCAGCATGGCAGGATCCCCGAGATCCCTGGCCTGGGCCCTCCTGCAGTGCCCACAAGGTTACTGGGGTTTCCCTTGGGAATTCTCTGGGATTCGTGTGTTGCAAAACGCAGGTGCTGCTTCTCGTGGCAGAGCGTCAGCACAACTACAGCAGAGGAAAAAGTGAGCAAGCGCTCACGGAACAGATCTCACCGGAGATGAGCATTAAACAGCGTGCAAAAAACCAGCCATCCAACCTCATTTCCACCCCCTGCCCACCACAAGGTAGTTCGTCGTTCTGTTTCCTTTCTAACCAGATGAAAATACAGAATGAGTGTTAATCACAGGGCACGAATAGGGAAGAATATGTAAAAAGGAAAAACAACCTTCAAACCCTTTGTTTTCTCTATAGTTTATGTCATACATTGCATTTAAAAACGCCAGCAGATGACATGATGCTGTTTGCAACATCATTCATTAAAAAGTGTGCACTCAGCCAGCCAAGCACAAATCAACAGACTACAAAGAAATACCAAAGTAAAAGGAAACTTGAGATGAAGCACAGTGAGATCACCGGTTTCTGCATTATCCTGAAGATGTTTGTCAACATTTTAACATAGCCAAATGGCCACATTTAAAAATAAATAAATAATTAAAAAAAACCCCCAACTTTATTTTACAAAATCATGATCTGACCATGAACCATTTCCAGTCTGTAATCCTGAATGAGTCCTCCCGAGAAAAGAGAAAGGCAGTTTGTGCAGTCTGACGGCATTACCTGTGAGAGGCTCAGGTAGGAATCATTCCCTCAGATTTACAGCCTTCTCCTCTAACATTTGTAGCACTTGTGGGTTGTAAGCACACCAATGGGATATGGCAGGGTTTGTAAGGAAAACTATCTCAGGTCTTTGCACATCTACTGCTCTCCTTGGGCAATCCATCAGGAGGTGCAAGGCAGACGTCCAGACAGCAATCCAGCTGAGAAAGTGCATGGGAATCACAGGTCCCATGAAATGCCCCTGGCCTGCCTGTGCCACTGCCAGAGCCTCACTGGGGTGAGAAGGAGCCTGTGTTAGACCCTGCGCTGCTGTTGTTGGGGTCTCACTGCAGCTCACAGGGAGCGCTGGTGGGAGCTGGACACTGGCACCCAGTTATGGCCATCTGACCCCAGCACAGAACCATCACCAGGAGCAGGGCAGGCGGGCGCTGCTGCAGCCCATGGTGGCGGCACTAACACACACCTTGGGTTTTCTCCTCTTGTCCCATGGAGCGGTTGCTGCTGAGGCGAGCATCCCAAGGAATGAGTGCTGGAGCAGTCGCTCCCTGTTTGGAGCACTGGGCACAGAAAGCCAAGGCTGGATCAGGTCTGGCACTCACTGCCCACCCCAACAGCCCCCACAGCAGCTCCCCATGCCCTTCGGCCCCTCAGCACGCAGCTGGCACAGGCATCCTGTCGGCACTGCAGGGCCATGCAGCCACCGCAGGCCCGGACTTGCATCCACCGTGGTGTGTGCTTCAGCCCCAGCCAGCACCGGGGGAGCTGAACAGGTTGAGTGACTTCAGGCTGTGGGAGGAATAATCATCTTGGGTTGCTTCAGAGAGCTGAGGCAGCCAAACTGGGCGAGGATGGCACCGTGGAGCGCCTCAGCCTCTGCCAGGTACCTCCGGAGTGTTTGTGTTTGAAGGATTTTTATAGCACTGCTGTCAGAACGGGTGGCGAGCGAGCTGAACTGGGACCAGTCTGGGAAGTGAGGCGGCGGGTGGGTGTAAAAAAAACCAGCCGGAGCCCAGCCTGAACGGGTCCAGTCTGATGCTTATCGGGGACTCCTGTCTCCTGAGCTGGTGAAATTTTTACTGTCGTGTCAGTTGTTGATCCGCCGACCAGGGAGCATTAAAGACACCCTTGAGAAGAGCCCGAGTAAGGCTGAGCATGCCTGTCCAGCTCACCCCGCTGAGCCCAGCCAGCAGGACCCGGGCTCCTGCCCCCGGTGCCAGCCCTCACGCTGTCCCCTCGCTGTCCCCTCGAACACCATCCATCCCCTCGCGCACACTGAGTCACAAGTGACTCACTTCAAACTTGGATGCGGGCGCAAAGTATACATTTGCAAATTGGCTGGTGAGGCAGCGCTTTGCAATGTAGGTGGGATGTATTACATACTCCAGCAGTCAAGTTGTGCTCTCTCCTCCCTCCTCCCTCTCCCTCCGTGCAGGATAGCTGCCTCAGCCCAGCGCTCTGGTGTGGTTCTCGCAGGCGCAGGAGGGTGCCTCAGCCTGCTCCGGTGGATGTGGCGTGTGGATGGCTCCAGCTCTGCGCTGCACTGAAGATGGATGATTTAGCCCTCCTTGACCTGCTGGAGTGCCCTGTGTGCTTTGAGAAGCTTGACGCCACCGCCAAGGTGCTCCCCTGCCAGCACACGTTCTGCAAGCCCTGTCTGCAGAGGATCCTGAAATCCCAGAAGGAGCTCAGGTGCCCCGAGTGCAGGACCCTGGTGCTCTGCAGCATCGAGCAGCTGCCCTCCAACCTGCTCCTCATTCGCCTCCTGGATGGCGTCAGGTGTGGACAGAACGTGGCCAGGTTTGGCTCCATCCAGAGGACGGGGCTCCTGTCGTCCCCTGCCTCCATCAGGAGAGTCCCCAGGGGGCTGCAACTCCATCAGCACCGGCTGGCGACAAATCCCAGGCTCCACATGGAAGGGGTAAGGAGAGTCCACGTTCTTTACTTTGTCCGTGAGCATAGACAGCTTTCTTCCCGTGTGCCAAGAGCTATGCAACTTCCCAGTTAGCAGCACTGCAGAAAGGTTTGAAGTGAGAGATCAGTTTGTTTGCAAATCTGGCATCTGTTTCCTTTGATATTTGACTGTTTCGGGTTCAGCACAACAGTGATTGCATTGGCTCTCAGGCTGACACAAAGCCAGCCTGCCCTTCTTACAAAAACCTCACAGAGCTGTTTTTCCCAGGAGTTTTCAGGTACTTCCTGAATTTTGGGGGGCATTTGAGGCACTTTGACTTCAGGGCAATATACTGATTTGTGACTGATAGCAATTAAATCAGTAACTGCAAAGCTGTAACTGTTAGAGGCGGAGAAAGGTATTTCCCATCACTGCACCTCAGTTTCCCCAGCATTGAAAAGGAAGGAGAGTGCTTAATGATGCGTGTGTCCCTGGCACAATACTTTGAGGTTCACTAGTGAAAAACATTTAATTCAACTTACTAACTGTATCTAGGGATGATTTTAAGTTGTTTCTGTCATTTTCTTCAACAGTACAAAAGCTTTTCTTAACTAATGAGAACATGGTATTAGAGCTGTTCGAGGAGGTTGGCTCAGACTGAATGTGGGGTAGAGATTGAGGTGTGGCTCCACCTCTCCTGCTCTGTATTCCTGGATTTCCATTTCTCCCACCTGAACCATTCTTCCATGCAGCGACTCTACAAACCTTTTCATAATAGTCAAAAGCTTGACTCCAGCGGCTGTTAAATCTCAGGGCATTTTCAGAACTGCAGAGCTATAAATGTCAATGCAGACATAGGGCAGGTTTCCTCACTTGTGCACTGTAGTGGTACATGTGTGTGGTTGGCTGTGCAGTGTGGAGAACCCCTGTGTCCTGTGGGGGTGTATTGTCCCAGGGATTCTCTGTGGTGTCAGTAAGTCACCCCGGGTGGACCACGCATCAAAACCAGACACAGAATCACAGAATGGTTTGGACTGGGAAGGACCTTAAGATCATCCAGTTCCAC
>NW_009921083.1:0-14709 GCF_000696875.1 Nestor notabilis
TGCGGGAGCGGGACCCCCGGTCAGTCCGTGCGGCTCCGGCTATTTCTAAGGAAAGAGCGTAATAATTATTAATAATAATAATCCCCAAAGCATCGCTGGCGGAGGAGCCTCCCAAAATCGGAGCTTTGGCTACTTCGTGCATTTTCCACCCGTCGTTTCTTTCGGGTTTATTATTGTAATTTTTGTGCGAAAGGAAGTTATGAACAACTGCAAGTCAGGAAGTGGAAATCCACACCGGTTGTGACAAGCCGGGGCTAAAAACTATTTCATTATTTATATAGATGTGTCTATCAACATTCTGCTTTTCATCCAAAGAATAAAGGGAAATACCGGCTAGTTCTGTGTTTGACGGTGAATGACAGACCGCGTCTGAGGAAAGGAAGGACTAAATATATCAGCTAAGAACACCACCGTTATTTATTGAACTCAAGAGCCCTTTTTTTTTTAACCCAAAGACTGTCTGAGTGATATATTTAATGGGTCATTAAAAGGGGAAAACAATTTTAAAGGCCCTTTTTGCTTCTGAAGTGCAGCTAGCCTCAAAAATAGGAGCAGTACTTGTAAGACAGATACTCAAATTAAGGCTTTACGTGATGAATTTTCTATCCTATGGATATCAGTTTTGAGATTACAAACCACGAAGATCTGTAATTGATCTAGCACCAGATAATTTCAATGCCTAATATTCCCCAGGATTGCTGGAGTACCCTAGGAGCTGCGTCGGACTGTACTCGGGGTATGCCATGGGCTGTATTCAGAGTATTAGCTGCAAATCCAAAGTTTTCCGGGAAAGTATTTCAGTGATTGAAGTCAAAGCCTCCATCGATCCCATTCCCACCAGCATCGACGAGTCCTCCAGCGTGGTCCTGCGCTACCGGACCCCTCACTTCCGAGCCTCTGCACAAGTGTTGGTGCCCCCTATTCCCAAGAAGGAGACCTGGATCGTGGGCTGGATCCAGGCTTGCAGCCACATGGAATTTTACAATCACTACGGGGAGCAGGGAATGTAAGTATTTCCACGAGCACGTGCGGGTCCGTTTGCCTTGTGGGAAGGACCACGGCCTGGGTGGGAAATACTGGATTAAGCTGAAAATTCTAATGCAGTTGGTTTGATTTTAAACCCCAGCTCTTCTGAAACTTAGCAGGACTTTATCATATGTTTAAAATACAGGAGAGCTTGTCCCTGCCCTTTAGAAGGAGTGGGTGTTCTTCCCTTCTAATGGAAATGTGCCCAAGCCATAACCAAAACCCACTTGTTCTCGTAGGAACCCAAAAGCAGTACTGCATTTCCCAGCAGCTTTTGAGCAGCACTGAAGGTCCTGGAACCCCAGATCAGCCCTGCCACCACAGGCACCCTTGTTTTGATACGTGTTTTACATGAGGGGTCCCCCTGACTGCCAGCTCTTCTCATCTGCATCCCTTCCCATCCCTTCCAGGGTAAATCCGCTCCTTGAGAAGCCCCAGGGAAACCCAAGGGCTGACACTTGTGGCACATCGCTGGCCCCAGCGGACACTACTGCTGCTGCAGTGGGCCACAGCCAGGAGCTCAGTGGCCCAGCAGCTTTGGGAACACATTTAACATCATGGGATGGATCCTGCTTGCTTTGCCCATGGCAGCAGGCAGCCTACAGGGAAAGAACAAGATGGATTTAACCTAGTGAGAGTTAAATCCTTTGCAGGGTCAAAATTTCACATTACCCTCTTTTTGGGTAATATAAGAGGGGGAAGATAGATATCTGTGTAAGGCAGGGGGACACTAGGGGCTGTTTGCACAGGAAAACTGCCCTGTTACTGGTCAGACAGTAAGAATGAGACAGGAATGAGTCAAATGAAAATGTCACCTCCCTACTGAGAAAAGTCATCTCTCCCCAGTCCCCCACCAGTTTGTTCACCAAACGTTGGTGCAGGATTTGGCTCGTAGTTGAATCAGCAACAGCACCTGATGTCCAGATGCCTGCACAGACCAGCAGTTCTGCAGCGCACGGTGCTGGCAGCACTGGGTGCAGCAGAGATCTGTCTGTCCAGCCACGGGGATGAGCCTGACCGCAGAGCCTGGCGCTGGCAGACGGTTTGGGGGCTGGAGGTGCTGATGCTGCCCGGTCTCAGGGGCAACGGAGGAAGGATGGGAAGGTCAGGTCCTAAGGAACCCTCCCATCTGCTCATCCAAGGTGCCCTGTGTCAGGGGGATGCTAGCTCAGCCCTTCAAGGGTCGTTCTGGGTGGCTTAAGGGATGGTCAGTGAGGAGGGCTGAGGGAACACAGAGTAGGGCTGGAGAGCAGCAGGATAGACTGACAATGCAGAGCCTCCCTGCCATCAACCTGAACATCTGCACGCACACCCCGGCCCTTCTTCCCTCCCTCCTGCCTGTAAGCTCAGATGAGGACATGGGTTCAGCATCCCAGACATAGAGTGAATACATGTTGTAAGATGTGGACCAGAGCGAAAAGCACGTGAGGAGCAGCCGTGACAGTGTCCCCCCCACCTCTGTCCACATGTCCCCTCTCTGCTCGAGCATAAAGTGCCTTGAGAAGCAAACTGGCACCTGGCGAACACCAGCAGTGAGGCTCAGCGAGGGAGCAGACCAGCTTGTCTCGATTTTAAAAGTACTTACAGCAGGCCCAAAATCTGTAGGCTTTTTGGCTCCGACCCCATCTTTAGCAAGGACAATTTGTTGCTCAGATGTTCCCAATTCCAGGCCTTTGGGATTTGCATGTGTAATTCTCAGGCTCATTTAGAAATCCAGTCTTCAGCGACCAGCTGCAAAGGAAAACAGAGAAGTCCACTGTCTATGAATACAGCTCACATCCACTGAAACAAGGAGGACTGGGCAGAGAGCTGTTCTGCCACTGCTGCTGTGGGCTGCAAACCTCAGCGTGTCCTTCTAGTTCTCTGCACCTGAGTTTCCCTGTGTTTGAAATGAGGATTTGGCACAGTGTTCCCTTGCTGGAATGCTTTGAGACCAAGAAAAAGTTGTACCTACATGCTGAGTGCTGTAAACAGGTAGTCAGAATTAAACGCTGCAGGTATGTCAGGGAGTTATTAGCTAGAAAATCACGGAAACAAAGATTTTTCCCTAGGAGGTTCACTGACATTTAAGTGATACAGAAAAAGGAGTTACCCAAACATAAGTAGGAATTGGTCTGCTCCTCCACTCTCTTTCTATAGACCTGTCACCATCTGAAAGCTATAAATAAAGGCGTTTGGGAGGAAAGGCTTCTTTCAATGCCATTGACGCATGCTCTTGGAAGACCTTTATAGAGAGAGGGACAGGACACAAACCTGAAAGATGGGCAGAGCCTTTAGCTGGTGTAACTCAATGTAATCCCACTGACCTCCACAGAGCTGCATTGATTTATGCCAGCAGAATATTTGTCCCAACTTTCCATGATAAAGAGAGGCTGCTACAACAAACAAATCTTTAATCACTGGTGCAAGCAAACAGAAAACTCCAAATCATCAAAAATCAGTTGGTCAGCTGGAGCATCAGTGCTTACAGCAGGCTTTGGATTAATTTTTCACTTCCATGCTCCAAAGTTGTTAGATGTGTATAAGCTGGCCATTATGTTGGGGACAGAAACAGCTGAGAAATACTGGAGCAGATGGAGTGGTGCCTATATAGGGATGTTAGTTACAGAGGGAATAATTCAGACACGTTTAAAGTGGCACTGGCCGTTTGGGGCTAAACGCAGTGGTTTTAGATGTGAAGGAAAATAATTAAAGCTTAGATGACACATAAATGCTGGCGTTATTTTACATGTAAGTCAGTAGATACTGCTGGGAATGTGAATACCCCCAGCATGAGGATGTGGATGTGCTCTCTGACCCCACTTCCATGCAGAACTGAGGCAAACTCCTGTTCAGCCCCATGACTGCTGTTGCTGCTCCCTTTTAGCAGGATTTTACCCTGTTCCTCAGGGAAGGATGCTGCTGTGCAGTGGGAAGCACCAGGATCAGGTCTGTGTGGGAGCAGCTGGATGGGGTCCCTCGTGGGATCTCCCCTGTGGGTGCTGATTCCTGTGCCTCATCGTGCAGCACTTGGTGGGACCCGTGTTAGTGGCTGGGTGATGCCAGAACAGCATTATCCAGCCTCGTTTCTTCATCTCCATGGAGATGTGCAAGAAGCGGTGCAGATGGAGATATGCAAAGCAGAGAGAGAAATAAATTGGAGTTTGAATATGATCAGCCCAGAATCTGGAGAAGTTTCAGGTAGATATTTCTCCCTGATGGGGCAGCTTGCAGCATTACATCATCGCTTTACCTACACAGCATCTCTCTTGTGACATTAAATCTTCTATGCCCTGCAGCGGAGACACAATGAACTCAAGAAATCAACTTGTCAAGAGAATAAACCCCCAGTCCTTTGGAGGGAAAACTAGATTCACCACAGGAAAAAATAAGGTTATCCTTTCCCTGGGAGGCAAAGGGAGGTCAGTTCACAGTGGGAATTTACCCTCTGGAGGTTTAGAGGAGAAGGCTTTGCTGCCCTTACCTGTGCTGTAGGCATACAGCTCAGCGCAGGTAAATAGACCTGATTTGAGCCTGCTCAGCTAAAGCAGGAGAAATCTGTCCCTTTCTCTTAATGCCAGCTTTCTGCTGGTGTTCCTCTGTGAACCAGCATGCAGCAAACATCACTGCCGGTTCACGAGCAGGAACACGCAGCTGGAGGATGGGGGGGGAAGAGGGACCACAGCAGCGTGACTCCGACAACAGGGAACAACATCTTGAATTTCCTTCCTGTTCTTTGCTCTAACCGTGGCTTGAATCGCTTGATGTGCTGAAGTAGGCGAGACAGGCACTGGAAAGGGCAATTTAAAATCAAGCAGTTCCGACTGTCAGGTTCTCTTTCTTTCAGCCAGGCACCAGCACAGCGCAGGGAAGGGAAGGAGGGAAGGAGGGAGGGAGGGAGGGAGGGAGGCAGGAGCAGGGATGTGAAATACTCGAGACAGCTTTTCGCTGCCCCCACACACACTGCACTGGTACCTGCACCGAGCACAGTCTGCATCCGAGATGGGCTTCTCTTATCTACGGAGCTGGTGGAGAGGAAGGGTGTGGGAAAGCACAAGGTTACGCAAGTCCATCTGGCCTGTGACTAATTAGGAGCTGGCTTTAAGGAAGTGGTGCTCATAGTGCCTGATGCCTGACTTAAAAGGATAACTGAATATACCCGTGTCACTGCGGGATGCACAGGGCTGGAGGCTGCTGTGCCTGGATTTGCTGTCACTACACAGGCCACTGCAGTGATGGCTCCCGTTCGTGCCGGGGGGCAGCCATCTGGGGGGCTCAGGGTAAGCTGGGGGCTTCATTTCATGTGACAGAATAGGAAGAAGTGTATCTGAATGAGGACTAGGAGGCTAAAACCTACGTAAAGCTGCTTGGCTGTCAGCAGCAGGACTACAGTTGTGCCACAAGAAGTAGCTCAAAGTTCCTTCTGATAGGAAAAAGACATTTGTTAATAGAGATCTGTGAGCATCCAGTCTCTGGTGGTACCCATCCTGACTCTGAAGCTTTCAGAAGTGGCAAAAACAAGCCTGTCAGTATTAGAAGCCGGAACCTACTGATTTTGGAGGTGATCAGCCACAGTGAATCCACGAAACCAGATAGGTTGGTTTCTTTTCATGCCTCTTCCCTGCTACTGTCAGCAAAGTGTTTACTGGGCACTTTCTGGTCTTTTCTTGGCTCGACACCACCACAGAAAGATGCTGATGCAGCCAAAGATCATTCCACAGCGTTCTTTCAAAAATCATCCAAAAAGCCAGTTGCTGGCATATTATTTAACATGGACACTCTGTGCAAGCAAAGGCTACCAACCTGGCCAGCAAGCAGGCTTTGCTGTAGCAGCAGGCGAGGGGCAACCACCACCAGCAGCAACCATCTGGTTTTGCTCGTCATGGGATCACCATAAGGCCTCATTTTTCTTCTCATGACTAAGCTGTGCAGGCAGAGCCTCATGGTTTTGAAACCCCAGGGTTAACCACACTCGCTAAGAATTAAGCACAGGGCGCTCCATGAAGAAACACAGCCCAGTTTCTTCTTCCCCACTCCTGCCCATGCCTTTTCCTAAGCAGGGTGTACTTCTGAGCCCGTGCTGCTCACCAACACACTCGGCTTTGCAGCATTCTGCCTTCAGCAACCTCCCCATGCCCTGACACAGCTCCAGTTCTTGCTCTCATTTAAACCCTGGGCAAATACTAAGGTCGTGCAGCAACCTGCTCTAGTGGAAGGTGTCCCTGCCCGTGGCAGGGGGTTGGAACTGGATGAGCTTTAAGGTCCCTTCCAACGCAAATCAGGTGTTATCTACTGGTCTGAGGGTCACGCACCTGTAGGGACAAGCAGATCTTAGTTGACCTACAGCTTCAGAGCATCCTCCACCTGATTCTCCTGCCATTCACCCACCAGCCTCTGATCCAAGTAGGCTGGAGCAGCCCAGGGGGGTTATCAGCCTCTTGTAGCTGACACAAGACTCCCGGTTTGACACTGTGGTACCCGCAGAGATGCTGCAGCTGCACCTTGACTGTCAGGGTGAACCTCTGGGAAATCATTGCATCTCATCCCCAGGTGACAGCCAAGCTGAGTGCTGGCCACTGAATGGAAAGTAATCCTAAACCATCTGCTGAAAGGGAGAGAAAGAGCCCCCAGATGGTGTTTCAGAGCTGGGCTGTGCGGTGGGGAGGAGGTGGGGGCTGCAGACACGACCTCTGCTCATCTGCCTGCTGAGGGCTGCGTTCTATCCAGCATCCCCAGAGCTTTTCCCTGAAGAGCATGGGGGATGGCGAGCAAGGATGACTCTGGTTTAGAGAGCAGAGCGCATCAACATCTCTGCAGTGATGGGGGTCCTGGCAGGGCTGCTCAGGGATCTCCTTTTGGCTGCCTTCACCACAGATTTTCTTCCAGGGAAAGGACTCCCTCTGCCTGCTGGCCAGGGGCTCGGGAGGGGAGGATTGCTGCGGCTGCGGGGCACAAGATGAACACGCCCTCTGCCTGCTGGCCAGGGGCTCGGGGGGGGAGGATTGCTGCGGCTGCGGTGCCAGAGCTGACAGCAGCCCCTAAATCTGTGCGCGGAGATGTCGCGCTTGCATAACCCCGGTCCTGCTGCTCGGAGCATCCCTGCATCCCGCCTGCACAGCCCGCGTCCTGCCTTGCCCTTAACCTCCCAGGCCATATCTGACTGGCAAACCAGCCACCTCCTGCACAGTACAGCCCTTTGCCCAATACCTGCCATGGCACAGGGGGGATTTTTTTCCTAGGACCCCCCCTGCTTGCGTGAAAAGAGAGAAATGAGATCTTTAAATCCCCTGCAGTGTCTTCTAGCTCCAGCCAGACATTTACAGCCAACTGCTGAACGATCCAGTGGCTCCAAACATGGAGGCTCTTCATGGTCATTAACTAATTAACAGTCAGAACAGCCTTGTGAGACTGTCACATTAGTCCTGGCCAGTGCAGAGGAGCAGCTCACCCAGTGCTGTGTTAGAGCTGGCTGGGTCCCGCATGAGCCCCCTGCCTGCCTGCAGCCACTGGAGCCCCTGCTTCAGCCAAGGGGCTATTTTAAGCTGCAGCACTGAACTTAATAAAGGCTTGGACAGTCACTCTGCCCAGCCTGAGCACATGCCCTCAGTCTCCCTCCCAAGATAATCCATGTCCCATCACGCAGGGGGCCACAGGGCTTGGGGGGCTGGGATGCAGCCCCATATCCTGGCCCCGTGGTGGATCAGCTGCAAATGCCAGGCTGGGAGCTGCTGCCACACAGCTCTTTCTGCTGTGTCAGCATCTCTGGATGCTGGGTGGGCTGATATGTAAGCAAGGAGAAGGTACATCAGAGCCATGTCTACCAGCCTGGTTTATAAAAGAATGTCCTTAAAATACCTGGCACATGCTCTGTGGTGATGCCATCACTCTGCATATATCTCACCCTTTGTCTGAGGCATTTACAGCAGTTTGCTTCTATTGGCAAATCTAATCTTAATTAAATTGGAAGTTAAAAAAGAAAACCAACCCAAGTTGTGCACCAGCTCTGCAAGGTGACAGAGACTGTTTTCACCCCCTTGCTTGCTCAGAAGACTGACCTTTCTGCCTGCTTGCAAGCGCAGCACACAGGCAACCGGCTCAGGCAGTTTGACAAGCTGGCTGACCTCAGTTTCTCTGATTACTGTAATAGCATCCCCAGCCCGGAGCCTGGTGTGCAGGCTTTGAACTGGGTCCTTCCTAGGGCTGGAGAAGGATGGGTTACATGGCCAGTGCCAGGCAGACAGCAGGGAGAGACAGCGGCTTATCCAGGCACTGAAAGGAAAGAACAGAACAGGGCAGTGGGAAGCTTTATTGTCCAGTTGAGTCCTTGATCTTACCTCCAACACTTGGGTCTTCTGTCACCTCATCCCAGGGCCTGAGCTTGCCTCTTCTTCTGCTGACACTGGAGATATTGTGCTATTGAGAGAAGGAAACTCAGCCCTGCTCTCACCGGTGAATACAAGGCTGGAGTGAGCTCTTGTGTTCAGACAGCCAAGGACCTGCAAGGAGATACCTGCAACGCTGGATTATCTCCAGCACTGGAGCTTTCCTGAGCACTTACCCTTTGCAGCCGTACACAACCACCACCACAGTCTGAACCACAGCAGGTTGCCACCGGTCCCTGCGAGGAAAACTCTGTCCCTGCTTGGTGCTTGTTCCTCAGTGGTGTTTAACAGCAGGACAGACTTCAAAGACCAGTCCTGGAAACGTGCAGGCAGTTCTAATGGTAGGGATGAGGTCTTTTCGGCAGGATGGTGTGAAAGGCACAAATTCCAGTAAAAGCTAAAGGGGGGGATGCATTCACAACTCCTTCCTTGAAGCCTGGCATGTTTCTAATCTGATTAATTAATGCATTATCCATAATTTGCTGTTGATTACGGCAGGTCAAGTTGGGAGCTTCCGGACCTACTGGACGGTAAAATCCAGGCCATCAGTGACTCGGATGGAGTGAACTATCCCTGGTATGGGAACACGACAGAAACCTGCACCATCGTGGGTCCCACAAAGAAGGAGTCCAAGTTCAACATCAGCATGAACGACAACTTCTACCCGAGCGTGACGTGGGCAGTGCCCGTCAGCGAGAGCAACGTGGCCAAACTCACAAGCATTCACCGGGATCAAAGCTTCACCACTTGGCTGGTTGCAACCAACACGGCTACCAATGAGATGGTGACCTTGCAGACTATCAAATGGCGCATGAGGCTGGGCATCGAGGTGAACCCCAGCAGACCCTTGGGGCAGCGTGCCAAGCTGCAGGAGCCCTCTGCTCAAGAGCAGCCCCAGGTCCTTAGCAAGAATGAGCCAATACCACCCAGTGCCCTTGTCAAACCCAATGCCAATGATGCTCAGGTACTCATGTGGAGGCCAAAGGATGGACAGCCGCTCGTGGTGATACCTCCCAAACATCGGTAATACAAACCTGGCGTCCCGGCACCAAAAGGGAGAAAAAGAGAAACAAACCAACCAACCCGAAGCAAAACAATCACTTAGGTTATTAGAATACACACGTAGAATCTGAGCAAAATCAAAAATGCACTTTTTATTCATTCAACAAATGCAACCATTCTACCTTCTCCCATTGGGACGGATTTCACTGTGCTAAAGCTAAAGAGGAGACCTTTGACTGGGGTCTGTCTCATCACTGGATTCCTAAGGGAAGAAACTAACACTGATGTCTACCCCTAGAGCTCTTTTTCTTTCTTCCCTATTTTAGTTACTGTTTGAACTTCAGTCTCATTAGCTTGTCCAGACTGCCCAGAACAAGAAGAACATTTTATTTGGGATTTTAAAAGGTTTTTTTCTTTTTTCCTTTTTTTTTTTTTTTTCCATTTTGGTTGAGAACAAAACAAGTTCCTGGAGCAAAAAGTTGACTATTTAAGATAAGGAATATTATTATTATTTTTTTTAAGCTGTCAGGTTCTGAGTTGCAAATCCAAGTCATGCGGCCTTATGTAGACTTTGCTTTGCATTGCCAAACTTTTGCCTTAAAGCTACGTTTGAAAAAGAACAAACCAACAAAACCACCACCAGGCAGAATGTCCTTTCTACGGAATTTTTGGGAGAAAGTTTTGGAACAAGGAGTAGATTTGTCAAAGTGTCTCGGGCTGATGGATGGGGAAAAAAAAGGGCCTGAAGTTGGAAGAAGCACGATAAAAAGAAAAATCTTCCTGGTTTTACAACCTGGATCAAAGAAGCTTGGAAATAATCTCAGTTTTAAAGCAATGCAAATACCAAACCTGCTGTAGGATGTCTCTCGAGTGGGAGCTACTGGAACAAGTCCCTGCTTCACAGAAGAGGTAGCAAGAAGCTTGCACTGCTTAATGCTTGGTGGTCTCAGTCTCCTGTTAGCATCATAATATGGGACAATCTCACAGCTGGAATTGCGGCCCTGGGAGTCAACATACATCAAGAGGGGAGGATGTCCCACTGGGTTTGTCTTTAGGACACGCGGATGTTTGCCAGCTAGCTCACAATCTCACCAGCTTGTGGTGTAAGAGCCAACGGCTCGTGCACTGGCTGTTGGTGGGTGAAGCTGTTGCCCAGTTTTCCCATGAAATCCAAATGACAGTGCTGTAAGAAGAGCAGGATATAAAAAGGATCCTTCTGAAGCAATTGGAGATGCATGGGTGTACGCGAGGATCTTATCTACCAAGTCTACCCAGCAATATCCATAATTCAGGAGCAGCCACATCTGAAAATAACAGGCACCCATTCCAAGCAGGCACGAGAAGCAAAAGCTATGAAAAACTCTTCTTCCCATGACAACAAATCACGCTGGGGTTAGAGAATCTTCTTCCAAATGACCTCATGATCTACACACCCATCAGGAATGGGGTACGGACAGGAGCATGATACTGTACCTGTCTGGTTACTGCACATCATCTATGTAGCAAAGGGTAATGCGTGAAAAGGTGCAAGCGGGGCAGCACCGAGTCTTGGGCCTAGGTCCTCCAGTAAGGAAGGTGCATTGGAGCAGGAGGTAGAACCTGTAGGTTCTAGAAAGGCTTCAGAGGTTACCAGACGCACTTCTGCAGAGGAAGGCAGCGTGGAGGAGCCATTGGAATGGGAAGGGCATGGTTTGCAGGCAGAGGGAGTTCTGCAGTAGGGGTGGCATCTGGAGGACAGGGCACAGGACAGGAAGAGGAGGATCTGATCTCTTGCTCCAGCACACAGCCTGAGGCAGATCACTTCCCCTTCCTTCTGCAGCTCCTTCCCCCAGAAAACATTTCTTCCTCTTATTAACAATTTGCCTCGAGAGCAAGGACTGAAGAGAGCTCAGCGTGCCAGATACATGCCTGGCCCTGCTGAGCCGGTCTGAACAGGTCTCACAACCACACGCTGCTCTAAAGGCTCTCCCCTCGGAGAGGCACCAATTCGCTGCTATTGCCATCTACATCTCCCACACAGGACATTACCAGCAAGAAATTCTCTTTCCTTCTCCAAAGCCACATCATCGACTTCAGCACCAGGTTCAACATCACCTGCCTGGGGAAAGCAGGTCAAGAAGATATGTCCCCCCACCCTGACAATCTCAAACCAGCAAACAAGGATCCTGGGTCCCTGCAACCCCCGTACCCCCATTTCCCAGGAAGACCACCCTCCTCCATGTGCTGGTGTTCAGAGATGCTCAGTCACGGAGCTGCTCTTTCTGTCGGGCAGATCCCTGAGGAAGGAAGTCCAGCATTACAAGCAGCTTGCAGACAAGTGGACTGGATCAAACCCAAATCCATGAGCCAAAGTTTGCCTAAATCTAGGCTTTGGGACTATACAGGATGAAGCTAGGGAGACTTTGACTTGCACAGTCACTCTGTATTAAACTCCATTTTCTTACACAGATTCAAATCCTAACTATAGCTCTACTGGCACAGCCCTCTGGGACTTGTATTTTCTCCTAGGCAATACATGCAGAAGAGGACAAAATGTGAGCTGCGGGTGAAGAGCTGATAACACTTGCTCACATCTCAGCTACCGCTTAGATGCACTCCCAGGTGGTCCCGTTGGGATGAGCAGAAGGGGTATTTATGCCTGGTACTCACTTTGTCTCCGGGTGCTGAGTACTTACAGTTCTCACTGATGTCAGCATGGGTCGAAGAAATCGGACCCAGTTGTCTTAATTAGCTGCACGAAGGAATTCCAAGGAAAGATTTCTTCTCAGTCACCAAAAACCACATTCAGGGAACACCTACGTCCTTTTCCACTTAGCTATGTGTCAGACTTAGTCTCCCAGTGCATTAAATCTCGTTCCCCCTACTTCCCTTTACCTGGTAGACTGGATGCATCCATGCAATTTGATAGTAACCTCCTGGCTAATTCGTCCCGTTGCACTGAACAGACCCAGCTAAGCAGTAAATATGAATTTCAAAGTTCATGTTGGGGTCGGCTTTGCATGGACATCTCCCTTCCCAAAGAATGACTTTATCCCGAGCCTAGGTTGAAACGTGCCCCTCCACCTCCATCACCAGACATGGCGTAGAAAAGTGATGCTGCCTCTTTTGAGAATTCATGCGTTGTGATTAAAAGTGATGTTTTTCCAATGCTGCTTCATTACAAACCTGACTGGGACAGATTGAATAGAGAGGGAATGGTGGCTGGAAGTTACAGGTGCTACAGACATCGCTCTTGATACAGCTGGTTAATGGCCATGTAGTTAGAATGGGGATTGACAGGGTCCCAGTGGGGACTTAAATGTCTGGGGACCCGGGGCATCCTGCACTGAGCAGGGTGGTAAATAAGAGGTAAATAAAGCTCCTTGTCTGGCAGCTTTTTGCAGAACCAGGAATGCACAAAGGATACGCGGGTAAGGCGATGGGGCACCGGCATGGGATACTGATGTAAGTGAGCTTGTCTCTGCCTCACCTCTCCCATCAGTGATGCTCAGCTCTTTATAGCCTGACCATCCTAGTCAGAATCCCATGGTGGTCCAGGGTGGGAAGCAGCAGGGTGAGCCCTGGCCAAGATCCTCCCCTGCACCCTCCCCCTTAGCGCCACAGCGTCACGGGCCATAATGTTCTCCTTTCCTACCCTTGACACCAAGATGAGCGTGGCAAGAGTGGGGCAGCCCCGTGGAGAGTCAGTAGAGATGTGAAGCAGCGTTTCGGGGGGGTATAGACCTGTTGAGCCGGCGCAGCAGTGAGCAAGGCTGGGTCCAGCGGCAGGGGGTAAGGCAAGGGCTGCCCAAGCCCTGGCACCTGGTGCAGCAATAAGAATCGTCCTTGGTCTTGTAGAGATACTGTGAAAACAAACCCAAGATGTACCGAGTCTGGACACTTACAGAGATGTAAAAAACAAAACAAAACAAAACCCTGCTTTTATAACAGAGAAATAAAGTGAAGTTTTCAAACGCGTCTGCCTGGAGTCGTTTGGATGGAAGCTGTTCCTAAACGAGCAGCTCCACCACCTCTGCACGCACGTTTCAAGGCAGCTATAAACACCCCGTTTACCACGAGCGCCTTTTCAGCTGTTAGACCACGTCGGATCCAGGTTTCTGGTTAAAACCACCAGCAGACACCCTGCGTTTCTCATCACCAAGCTGCTGCACCAGGACAGAGCACAGCAGCAGCTGAGCTGCCACAGTTGGGTTTCCTGATGCTTATTTAGCAAAGCCTGGTCAGGTGTTGAGGTGTAAATAGCACATCTGGAGAGAGGCAGCCCCTCAGCCAGGCACAGGGACCCTGGGCAGCACAGAGCAGCTCTGCCCCTTCCAACATGGGCAAAGGAGAGGTTAAAAGCTGCCACACAATACAACTGGTTTTGAAATATCACACTGTATTAATTTCATTATTCATTGCCCCACCAAAAGTTCACATTCAGGTTTTCTTTGCTTTCCAGTAAAGGAAACTGTTGGAATTCTTTTTGGAGAGCACAGCTCCTGTGCTAACTCCTGTACTGAGGTTAATCCACAGGACTCAACCCTGGCACCTTCCAGGTCTGTGCTCCAGCTCCTCCTGCTATGGCCAACCCGCCAAAGGAAGACACAAGTTTCTCTTTCTTGTCCTTTCAGTAGCTTTGCTGCTCTCTGATCAGGCCTGCAGAGCAGCATCAAGGCTTCTTCAAAGAGCAGCAGAACAAAGACTTGCTCTATTTGCTGCATCCGCTTCCACCCAGCACCCTGGAACCCTCCTGCCTGGTCAAACTGGAGCAGTAACACCACGTCCAGGGCTTTCCTCTTACCTGTGGGGCATCCCCCAATGAGGTGCACCTTGCACCCATGTTCTCCCTTCACTGCCTCTCCTTGTGTCCTGCCTAGAGCCTGCTACAAGCCTGTTGTGCCCCTTAAGGGTTGCAGCCAACCTTCGCAGTGGGGGGACCTGGTGCCACCATCCACAACACACCAAAGTGTGTGCCCACATAAAACACAAACGCGGCCAGTTGGGGAAGTTCCACCAGTGTCACAAACACAAGGACAGGAGGGAAGCGGGAGGAAAGACACATACAGGAGGTCATGGCTTGAGGAAAGGAATGTGCGGGGATGGAGCGCGAGGAGAGGAGACGACAGGTTCCGGGATTCCTTTGCGGAGTGGAAACTCTCCAGCTCATCTGTTGATAGCAGGTTAAATTTAGATGTACTAGTTTTGGAGGGAGGAGTGGGGAGAGGACACCAGCCAACCCTCAGCTGTTTGGGGTGACACCCTGACAAAGCTAAGAGCACCCGGTCACTGTGTGCACAGAGACACTGGAGAACAGCCTGAGAATGATCAGGATATGGGA
>NW_009921083.1:14740-35878 GCF_000696875.1 Nestor notabilis
TGCTGAACCCAGCAGAGCCTGGACTGTGCTGGGTGTTTCAGGTACCACCAATTCTGGTGCTCCAGGTACCACCAACCCAAATCCTTCCTTGCAGTGCATTTGTGAACAGGGGCTACAAATCAAACTTTACCTTTTGTCACTTGGCTTCATGGTTTTCTAACCTTGGTTTGAAGCAGACTAAGGTAGTAACTCCTCAGTTGAGGGAATCGGCCCCACCATCCTGCTCGAAGCATTCTGCAGGGACTTCCCTCTGCTGATGCAAATCAGGTTTTGTTTCCTATTTCTTCTGTCTCACATCTCCTTAAGCTGTTCACGTGCAGCAGCTGCAAACACTCGTTCTGTTCCTTCACATGTTTTCAAGTGTTAAAGCCAAATATTTTTAGCAATGCACTGAAGAAACTTGAAGCATCTATTAAAAAAAAAAAAAAAGAATAAAAATACTGTGTCATGTGTTCCATGAACATAATTGTAACTCAGCTCATTAATCTGCACTGAGATATCCATGGCTGCCTTTAGTAACACCTTTGTAAATCAGTGCCCACAAACGTATTAGAGCCAGAGTCCTGCCCAAAAAGCCCAAACGCGGGAGAGCAGCACTGGAGAGTCAGGTCTAACCCTAGCACAGTTTGTAACTTTGGGGTTGTCTCCCACTTCCCCCTCAAAATAGAGCAATAGGTTATTTCGCCTTTGAAGCATCATTTAAGTGCAGTGCATTTGAAGCTCCTGGTGCCTGCAGAGCAGGACTGCAGAGGTTCCGTAGGAGGCACGGACCCAGGAGTGGCTCCAACAGAAGGGGGTGTGAGGGGTGCCCTGTCCCTGCCACCGCTGGAAGGGGATGTGGTGACGAAGCAGGACCCCAGCCCGAGGCTGGAGCATGACCACGGCTGCACGCTCCCAGGAGCAGTGCCACAGCACTTCATCTTATCTCATGGTCAGGGAACAGGACGAGTTCCGATACGGGCGCTGGCAGCACAGAGCGTGCCCGTGTGTGATAAGGGTGCGTAGGAGAAGTCCTGACTCTGCAGCAGGAGCCAGAGACGTAGAGAAGGAACTTTGTGCCCACAGAAAAAAAGAGGTGGGGAAGGTGGCAGCCAGGGGACATGTGGAGCGTAACGTCACGGAGGGTAAGCGCAGGGTCCTCAGGCAGCCAAGAGAGAAGCCCACAGTCCATGTAGGAATGAGCTGAAAAATGTGCCGGCATGTCCAAGCTCATCCGTCGGTGAGGAATGGTCTTTACTCGATGGCTACAAGTCCCTAGGGTCTCATTGCTGTGAGAGGGAGGAGAACAGGATTGGTCTCACTGCTGACCGAGGGCTGCTCATCCTCATCGAGCCCCTGGGGCTCAGCACGACATTTATCTAGGAACAAACACTCCCTCGGCACCACCAGACACGCTCATGCCAGAGCCTCATGCAGGATTATTCTTCCTTGGAAGCAATGCTGGAAGCAATGCACAAGGGCAGGACACATGAAAACTAAGAAGGGATAAATAAAATGTCACTTCAGCCTCTGGGCTTGCTGCGGCAGGGACACATAGATAGGCTGATGGGGCAAAGGCAGACAGCTCCACGTAGATTGCTGGCAAGGGGTGGAAGAAGTAATGCCACCCCCTTCACCATTTCACTGCCTCACTCCTTGCTTTCAGCAGCTGGATCAAGGGCCTGGAACATTCAGCAGCACTTTTCCAACCTCCACCATCTCTCACAGGGATCCTACTCATGCCTGAGACTCACCACACAGACACAAACACACCACAGCACCTCGCTGCTGAGGCTGATAAGCCCGTCCCGAGCAGGACGGTCACGTCAAACACGTCTGGTTTCTCCCACGAAGCATCATCAGGGGGTTGGTCAGTGGCATGTTGGCTCTGCCCTCGACACTGCTCCGGCAGGGAGATGGCCACAAGGGATATAACCTGGCAGCATGGGACCTCTCCTTGTTTCGACAGCAGAAGGAGGCCACTGGCATTTCTCCAGTTGCCTCTCCACACCATGGCACTGTGACAGAAGAGCCAAAGAAATGATGTTCTTCCCTCCCAGGAGATGGATCCGGACTGAGGGGTATCACTGAGACCATCACTGAGACCACTGTTACTCTGCATGGCCTCCATATTCTGGAATACCATGTATTATACAGTAAACCCCTTTAAAACTCAAATAATTCTTCTTTCCTTTTGTGCCTCTCCGACAAAACTACATTTTGCCCTTTTCCAGAAAAAGGCTCTTTTTGTTGCTTTTTCAGCTTTCAAGGAGCTTTCCTCCTTTTTCAAGCAGCAGAAATCCCCATCCTGGTCTCTCCACAGGCTTGAGGAGATCCTCTCTACACCTGAGGCTCCCCTCTGCCCACCGAGTCTGTAACACCATCATTAGTGCTCTGCTATAGCTTCCTGCTGCCTCCAGGCCACAGCATAGTCTCAAGGGAGGGAAAAATGTGTTCTTTCATTAGAAATAATTAAGAATCCACCTTTGAGAAAAGCCTTGCAAGATTTCTTCTCATATTGAATTAGCAAGGTAAAAAAAAACCCGCACAACCACACTAACACAGACAAAATGATAAGCTCCTTTGGAGTAGTCATTGCTATTAGTTACTTGAGGATTAACCAGCATGGACAACAAAACTACCAGAACAAGGACTCCAAACCCAGTTAGTCCTTGGCTTCTTGACCAGGTCTGCTGAGAAGGGACTTTCTGTGGTAGGAGCTTTATTCTTTGGTGGACATCTGTCCACAAAACCCTGGACAGAGGCCATGCGATCCCAGGCCACTTAACACAGATGACAGACTGTAACAGCTTCTGGCAACCACCAACCCAGAGCCACACGCACTTGCCAAGTCCTTGAGTCATCTAATAAAAATGCAGATTTGTTCAAAGCCGACTTCGCTGCGTTTTGTGCATATTCCTGTAGGCTTGTGGTCACGATCAGCCTCTCTGCGCTGCTCAGCTCCTCCAGCAGCTACTATGGAAACCAGGAGCAGCACCCGCTTCTCAAGGGCACATAGTTCAGGGGATTGGGTTGTTTCAGCCATGATTTTGGAAGCGTTGCAAGAAAAAACTGTGTTCAGTCCGGATCTGAAGTAACTCTACTGGCCATTCACTTGCCGAGGGTAAAGGAGTTAAACAGGTAGCAAGCAGCACAGCAGGGACAGCCCCCAACTGCTCCCATCATTCCAAAAAAGAAACTTGAAATGGCCCAGCATGCCACCATCACATTCTTACCAAGCCAATCTTCTCCATAGCAAGAGGTTCATTAGCTATCTGGGGCAGCACAGCTGATACGGCCTCACTAGGAGGTGTCGCATGCCACAGCAAGGGGAGATTAATGCAAAGAATTTAAGGTCAATGGTTTGGGCCAACTGCTATTTATAAAGAGGAAGGAAAGCAGAGCAGCAGTATCACCTCTAGGCCATAAGAAATGGTGTATAGTCAAGGAGAACATACCGGGAGGGCACACTTCAACCATCTTCAGGTTTTTCTTCCATCTCCAAAGCAGCAAAATTGCAGAAGATTTTCTCCTGCTGAGGTCCAAGGATCTCTAGTGCTCACTCTTTTCCATTAGGGAGAAAGGGAGGTTATAAACAACCCCCTGACAAGGGTGCTGTCTCAATTCGACACACAGCATTCCAGGGTTCAGAAATCCAGGGCATATGTAAAAGCCCTGGAGCCTATAGCCTTGCAAAGCCTCTCCATATCTAAAAATAAGCCTTCCTTGTACACTGTATTTCCTGTCTTTCAGTGGTCTTCCTTTTTAAAGGGAACCTACCTAATGTCATTCCCTGTTGCAGAGATTGGAAGGATGCTTTCCACAACAGGAGTTAGGATGAACACTAACTTTTTAGGTTGACTCGAAAAGGGATTTCTTCAGGAACTGTTGACAGGAGTAGTTAGTTGAGAACACTGGACCCAAAACCAAGCAGTTATCAACTATTTCAATTCCAAATTGTGACCACATGCCCACCAAACTAAAAAGTGACACTTATATTGTGTGGTGTTAACAAGAAACCTTAATGTTTCCGCTGAAAATAGAAAAAGCAGAAGTAGTCCCAAATGTCCTAATAGGACCAACAAGATAAAACCCATCCCATCTGCATGTATTCAACTAATACATAAGCTGTTATTTCAAATGCATTTTTCAGAGAGCAACAAAACCCCATTTACATCATGTAGAGGTTTCATGAAGGTCAGATGCATCAAAGAGAAGAAGTGTTTGTCCAGGATGCCTTCAGGGCATTCTTTAAACCATTTGCTCCGAATATTCAAGTATAAACATATGAGAATTTCAAACGATACTGACTAAAGCTGAGAGCCACAGGGAACAAGCACAATCTCAGACATGTCAGAATCCAACAGCCAAAACCATAAGCTGCAAAATCACTAACGCCTCTGCATGGAGGTCACACTTCTAATTCAAGGGCCAGAAGTTTTCCCTATAATGTGAGTTTCATTTTCTGAGTTCTGTAAAATATACTGAAAGGTAAAAATAGGAGAGCTTTTCCTTCCCACCTCTTTGCTGAACGTTACTGCCATGGGAACGTGTTCTGCACACAGCCAGCTTCTTCTCAGATAATTTCCTATTTCTCCACTAAGCCTCTGGCTCACACATGACTCAGTTTTAGCACTTCACTGAGATAAGCACGTGGACCATCCCATACTTAAAATTAGCAGGGCAAAACTTCAGCCCCTTCTTAAGAGGCTTGGATAATCAGCCATTCTCTTCAATGAAGTATGTGCTGGTTTACAGCACAAACCAACTTGAGCTACTCCCTTGTCTAGGTAAGGGATGAACAACAGAAAGCTAAGTGCAGTACGGGGCTGGTAACCACAGCATACATCTATTTCTTCTAGATGCAGGGAGATAAATCCTTCCACCACAAATAACATCCAGGCAGATAAAATAGTTTAATACAGAGTGAGAACAAGTGTTGCATAAAAATAAGCAAAAAACTTTTTCTTAAAATAAAAAAAGAAAAAAAAAAAAGAAGTCTGAGAACTTGTATTTCAAAGAAAAGCTGTTTGGATATTGGTCATGTGGGTGACTCATGAATGCAGGAGCTATGGCATTTCTACAGGAGGGCTCAGGATGTTTCTAGCTTCTCCAGCCACTAAATCCAGAGGAAGATCTGTGGAGCAAGAAAAACAGAAACAACACAGCAATGAGTGCTGGAGTCTCCCTCAGGCAGTATTAAGTCAGCAGATCTCTCAAACAAACTTCCAGTCCCCCTAATATCAGAAGCTGACGAGAACACATTGGTATTTCCAGCATCCTCTACCTGAGACTGCATCAACACATCCCAACTAGATAGAATCATGCTTATTCTAGAACCTTCCATCTGGAGAGATACACATGCTCTGCTTGACAGGGAAACTAAGGTTTAAGAAACCTGCTAAAAGTAACCCAGCAGAACAGTGGCAGAGTGGTTGACAGAGCTAACCTCAGCTCTTAGTCCTGTTCTTTAACTGTAAATCATCATCTCAATTCAGCCAGAAAAGTACTTATTTAATTCCTTGTTTCAACCTGATAAATGGAGTAGATACTAGATTCAGACACAGCTTGAGCACATGCATCATGTGCCTGAGAGGTGAAGAAAAAGCATGATCTGACTGAAAATTCTCTTTCATATGAAAGATTAACCTCACTGGAAAGCACATATTCAGAGCCAGGACTTTGAACTCTATGGCAGTGCCACTAAAAAGGAAACCAGAACTCGTATGTTAGTACTACTTTCAAAGCTTGCTCTTGTAAACCATTCAATTCTTCTATTCTGATTCTATTTGTATTTTTAATGAAGAGTTGGACAGAAAATGGTACTTACGTGTTCGCTGATCCAAACCCAAACCCTGAAAGAAATGTAAGATTGAAAAATAATTGTTAAAAGGTAAAATGAATGCATAAGATCTGCAGTGAATGTCCCCTCCCACATACAGATTGAAAAGCATTTCTTTCCTGCCTTAGGCTAGAGAAAGAGCAATGGGCAAACAATGAAAGTCAAATCTCCATCTAGAAGAAAACTGACTTGCCTCAGTTCCTAAGAGGGCTTTGCTTTCACTGCTAATCAGCTAGGTCCATTCATTAGCAGCAACGGCATAAAATGTGCCCGGTTTATTCACCTCTCCATGAGAACAGAGGGCTGCTCTCTGAACACGGAGCTTGTGCTTAATGCAAGCCAACGGTGACACCAATGAGCATATCATCTCCCACAGGCTCTGTTCTCAGCCCTGTATAAATCAGTGCAGCTTCACCAAATTACATCAAATAAAAATCTGGCTATTGCTGTTCTAGCTCAGTCTTGCAGTGCATCTTCTTTTGACTCTAAGTGCTTACATACAGATACCCATCCATATGGTACTCAAGAGATAGTCACTATTTCTCAGTATTTCCCTTCGAGAAGAAAGAACAGCTCTATGAAAGGGGGTGAAAAGCAATAACCTGATGAGAGTGATTTACTGACATGCAACACAACACATCAGTGAGCTAAGTTCTGAGAAGACACTACACCCCCCCTTCAGCTCCATTCTCCAGGACATGGTGCCTTCCCTATAGCAGGAGCAGGGCCAGGCAGATTTTTGACAGGGAGCTGAGGATTCACACCCACGTTCCAGGGAAAGCTGCACACACAGGGCCTGTTAGGTTCATTATAATTTAGCTTTTCCTACCTCCTCCACCTGTCCCAAAAGCTGGGAATCCACTGCTTTGTGTGCCAAAACCAGTTCCCTGTTGTGAGAGCGAGCCAAATGTCGGGGTGTTCTGATTTGCTAGTGTGCCAAACGATGCTGTGTTGTTACTGGTACCACCAAACCTGCAGTTTAAAGAGAAAATTTGTATTTGCAAATGTCTTCTAACTTACACTGGAAGTTTGTCCCCGCACCTGCAATGATAATAGCACACTCAAACAATGATACATCAAGAAAGAGACCATCTGATATGAATAATGGTAATTGCTCACTCTGAAAATGGATTTACTGGTTTGGGAAAGACTATTGTACATACAAACATCTGTTCAGCTCCTACTCTTAAAGTACACCAGGTAGAAAGACAAATATGTTCATGCTTACACAAGATACGTTTTTAAGTGCTTGGAAATACCAACTCCAGCCATCAAATGGAAGATATTATTTCACCCCATGTAGTTTTCACCCTTTAAGCTCAAAAGTACAGCATCATTTTGTTTCACATACAGGGCAGCAAACACAGAATTGGGATGAGCTGCTGATGGCCAGAGCACAAAGCAGAGCTCAAACTCCCAACTTTCAGATGGTCCCTTACCTGCTGCCTGCATGAACCACGTGCAGATCTCTCAATTCCCTTCCATCCCCAGCCCATTTTGATCCACACTCAGTTCCAGTGCTTCCCTGAAGATCTGCACCTACCTGGCACTTCTCCCCACCACCTCTGGAGTACTTCCCTAATTGCTTCTGGGGACTGAAATAAGAAGCAATTTTACATATGGAAATTGGTCTGCTTTCTCCACCCACTCTGTCCAACCAGGCATTGTAGAGCTATCAGCATGACACGCTAATGAGACCACAGTACACATCATGGTTCTCTGCCTCCACTCATGATTCAGAACTGGGAGAAGCACAAGAGGTGCACTCAAAAAACAAGCTTCAAGTGTTTCTCTAACTCGAACAGGGCAAAACACAGACACTTTGCATTCAGCTCTGCTGAAGCTCTGCAGTTGCACAGTGCTATAAGTACTAACCCAGCACCAGCCCTTCCCTGAGTAGACAGTTAGTTGAGTCAAACAGTGTGCCAGCTTTGCAAGGCTGTGCCTTACACAAGCTCCTGTCATTTCTGACTTAAAATATGAACTGACAGCATGTTAACCCACCTCTCCATCCATCCAGATCTAGTAGACTTTAAATACAAAAACCCAGAAAAACCCAACAGACACATCAAAATGTATCTCTCCAGATAAAAGACAACTCCTGTAGCAGTGTGACAAGCAATTCACCTGGTAAAGGACATCACCTCTCATATCCCAGACACTGTCAACTGTACACACTGCTTCCGCATACAGCATTAGATACAGTGGGCAGTTCATGGCCCTGCTAATCATCCCTGTGCCTCTGGTTTGGCTCTTGACCCATATAACGTGCAGACAACTTCAGCTCAGAACCACAAACGTGATTGTCTCAGGAAGGGCAGAACAGGTATTGTAGTTCATTTTTCAAAGAGAAGCAAGATAGAGTGATGTGTTTTAGAACAAGAGGTTTTTACAGCGCTCCATCTTCTCAGGACTATGCAACTAAACACACAAATCATGTCTAACTGGTGAAAGGAAGTGGAGATGAAAATAGTGACAAGGAAACTTGTGGTTCAAACTGCCTCTTTCAGTTGCAACTAGAAGAACATGCCTGTTGAAAAAGGCAAAGCATAGCACAAGCAGAGAAACAGCTCAAGCTATGGACAGGTTTCGGTTTTTCACATGAAAAGACATGAAATACAGTCCTTGCCTGGTAACAATTTAATCAAACATAACTTGCCCACATTTTCAGGTCTTTTGTAAAGCTGCTATGCAAAACAGAATTGAGAGGCACTTGAGGTTAGTTTATGCAAGCAAAACATGATTTGCTCACAAACAGTCGGAATTACAGACTTTGAAGGAGTGTAGTGGTTTCTATTTTTGATACCAAAGTCATTTATCAAGTGATGCAGATCTTTCAGAACTGAAGCAGCAATGAATCACATGGATTGAAGTTAGCAGGGTGTTCTCAGGAACTCGGAGCTAATACCACACAACATACTGGCAAGTAACTTCTCCAGAACTGGGATTTTTAGAGTTTCACTTCAAGAGAAAGGCAGAAAGGAAGTGTCCTGCACAGACACTGTGTTATACTGCAGAATTAAACTGGTGCTTAAAATTGTATGGTGAGGTTTGGATCAAATTCCTCAGGAAACTCTGAAAACATCAGAGTCTGCACCTTTATGCTAGAGAAGAAAGTCTCAAAACTTGCCACAGTTTAAGCCACTGAATTATCTTTCTTGAGCCTGCAGAGTGCTTATGCAAGACCTCTGTTTGCATCATCATGCTGTTTGTTCCAAACCCCATTTTACCTTTAAGCTTCCAACACTGTCACTGAACGCATTCAGTTTCACTACAAAATCCTGCAGCACAATGGCTGCAAGTTGGAACTCAACAAAGTATCACTTGGTTTGAAGCTAAGTCATCCCTACATCCTTCTTTGTGGGGATTTAATTAAGCTGCCTCTATTTTTACCCTTTCCAAAGGGACTCTCCAATTTGCTGCACTAGAGTTCAGGATGTAGCAGAACCACTGAGTTGAAGCCTCCCATAGCTCAGGGGTGCCCTGGCAGATGGGCATCTGCCTAAACTCATGGGGAATTAACAAGTTACACTTCTGGATGTTCTAATGTCCCTTACATAAAGGCAGTTCCTGCTGGAACTAAATGACAAATGCTTGTGAAATATGTACACACTAAGATTAGGAAGCCATCCAGATTCCTCTGCTCACTGGAAGTTCTTCCTTTTTTCAAGTGGGTCTATTCAGGCTGGATATAATTGTAGGGCATGAAGGAGAGTTGCTTGCTGGTGGTGCAATGCTGAAGAAGTGCATTTGCTGCCTATTGTAGAAGCTGCTTTGCAAGGTTTGAAATTCTGTGTTTGCTGAACAAAACAAGGAATAACGTGCTGTCTGCTCTGGTGCCAGGCACAGGCTTAAGGGGTAAAGAAACAGGCAAAACCAATCAGTGTGGGATAAACATGAATTGTTCCAGGAGCACAGACTGTTACAAGTGCTTCATCCCACCTCCAAAGGTGAGAGAACAGCCTGAATTCTCATTAGTATCTCCAGCCCAAATCTCACAAGCAGATAAGGTGGCCAGACAGTCCAGATAACGATGTTTATTATTTTCTCTGCTAGGCATGGTTTGTAGGCTTAGATCTGAACTCATTAAGTGTGCACACAGAAAATACTCCTGCATTTCCTTAGACAGTTGCAAGATGACTCACATCCCTTCCCCTCCGAATCTCTAAAGCTAAAGATTCAACATAGTTCCAGCATTAAGATGAGATCATACACATTATTTCCTTTGGGAATGAAGTCTTCGTTCTGTACCTTTTTATTTTACTTTTAAACTAACAAACCAAGGACACTTAGAGCTTAGCCATCAATCACAGAATATATTCTTTACCTGAATGCAGAGGTAGCTAAGCATACCAGTCTTTGTCATGCAAGAATGTTGTTTTCCCCATCCCTGGACCCTGGTGGCTTACCCAAATCCTCCGGCGCTGGCTGCTGCTGTACCCTCGCCGAACACTTTGCCTCCCGTTGAGCCCAGAGGGCTTGAAAAGGTTGGGGCTGAACCGAATGCTGGCACCCCTCCGAACCCAGGGGATCCCCCAAAAGTGGGAGGGCTGCCAAACACTGGAGCAGCACCGAAGCCACCTGAGCAAAACAGAGGCAAAAAAGGAACAGGAACATCACATAAACAATAATGCAGAAAGAAAGAGAGAAAACAAAGAACTAGATTTCTAAGCAGACAATCTCCATAATGGGGCCATTCATCTTATCATATGGACACAGCTTTATTTATAGACCTAACTGCCACACAGCTTCCAAACTGCAGGGTATAATGGATAAGAAAAGTGGCTGAATGCATGCAAAAAACTGCAACCAAATTAAAGAGACTATGCAGAAGAAAACCATATTCTGGGTCTCTTGAACGTTTCATCACATGATCAACTCAATCCCCAGAGCTGTACTAGAAGGTGGTTATATATCATACATGCTTGCACATTGTGAAGGAATCTCTACTGGCTTTATAGAACAGAAGACCAGTATTTTAATTGTGAGATAGAAATGTGCACAATAACCAAGTTACAATAAACATACATACAGCAGGCGATAGACTGATGCTTTTATTATTGTTTAAAAAAAGACATATTCTTCCTTCATCATAAAACTAGCACCCCTTACCAGAAAAAAACCCTTAGCTTATGCAGTCAGTCTTAAGTAAAAGTCTGCTTATCACCATTTAAACAAGTTATTATCCAAAGGACCACACAGAACAATGCAGAATGAGAAGTCTCCTGTAAAGGTCAGCTCTGTGAATTTGCTGCTGTGGCCTGGTTGCGGTGTTTTACCCTGGCTTCTAATCTAAAGCTCTGGAAGGACACACAAGTGTCCTGCAGACAGAACTTCATGCATGCAAGTGCTCTAACTGGAAGAACTCCCTTGTGCAATGGGTAAGTGTCCCTCACCTCTTAAGATCAGATAGTAGATAGCAAGCTTGTTATTTAGGTGCTCCTGTGATGCAAAAAGACTCAGGTAGGGTATTATCTAATCCTGGTTTAAGTGGTGGAAACTAAGATGCATTGATTAAATGCCAGGTCAGCAGAATTGCATGATTCCTTCAGGGAATCAAGAACTGAACTTTGCTCTTGGCAATTTCTGTTCAGGGTTTAACTGCCTTCTGCAGCTCTATCTGGACTTCTACCCAGATAATTTTCTTCTATATTCATCTGCCAGTGTTACTGTCCTGTTTCTAGCTGACACTGTGGAACGTGAAGGACACCAGCTCTTTTGTCTGACTAGGGATGAGGATGGGATACCACCACACATTTTAATACCCTGGGTGAAATTCCAGTCCATGTCAAGGAAACAGATACTGTTTGGCTGTAAACACAAAAGGTCTGGAAAAAAATAAATGCTAGGCCTGAATTATTTAAACACAGATCAGCTATCTTGTTACCTCTATCTCTAGGAAGTCAGAGTATTTATCACAGGGCCTGAAGCTTTGCTTGGCATTAACTCTCTTTTGCAAAGCATATTAACACGTTTCATTTTTCTTTCTCCACTATTTGTAAGTAGTGAAACCAGGACAAAGGGGAAATCAAATCAAGTAAACCCTTCACTGCAGCTTGGAGGGGAAGACACACCATTCGTTTCAGTATTTAGCAAATATAACCAGAGGAGGGAAGGATCCGAGCTCTGCATGAGTGGATGTGCATTCTGCAGAAACTACTTGAAAATCCTATCCATCTCAAGAATTCTGAAACTAATCAAAAGCAAGGAAGGAGTTACTGGATGAATGAAAGAACTTCCTTCAGCAATGCCTTTCTCTTCCTCTAGCAAAAATAGCAGATGGGAAGTATGCCCGAGACAAGAAACTCCGTCCACTACCAAGTGGAATGCAGTACTTGAGAGACACCTTACAAAGGGCTGCTGGATTTCATAGCACCATCATTATGCTCTCAGCCACTTCACTAACATGAGAGCAGAGCTAGTGACAAAGCAGAGAGTGTTTCCTCTCAGTGCACTACTTCTCCAAAGGGAGTTCATGAGCACCATTGTCTCAAGACAACTTCAAGGATGACCAAACCTCTACTACTTCCCCCAGTAACAAAGCTTCAATAGACACTCTTGGAGCACAATACCTATCTTCACCAATGTGTTCTGTAAGAATGGGCTGAGGATAAAGCAAAGAAACTTTGCTCTGACCCTCTGGACCTCATTTTTGTCTGATAATCAACAAAATGAACATTTTGCCACTCAGTTCTAATGGACATACCACACTCACCACTACTCTTGTGGCTCTTTCTTTGGGCAGATGACAGTAAAAAGAAAAGAGGTTTTGTGAAACTTCCAATATTTGATACAATTAATTCAAGTGACAGAGAACAGAAGAAAGGATGATGGCAGGTTAAGACTGATTTCAAAAGAGAAGGACACAAAGCATGTCTGATACGAATTTTATGAGGAAGCTTTCCTGCTGCAAGCATCTGCGCATTCACTCAAGTGAAGAAACAGGGACAAAAAGAGTTACAAAACCCAGAGTGAAGTTTTGAAGATAATATTCCAAGGAAGCATCTAAAATAGGAAAAATTTCTTCAGTTCCATATTTTGTATTCTTCATTACATAAGACCAGAATTAATTCACACAGCTCTCTGCTCTTAAACTGCAATGGGAATTTCTGGAATGAACACCTGAAAATGTAGTTTATTGGATGCTTTTCTGCACAAGAGATTGTAAATCCCTGCCTTGAATCCACCAGCTAAAGTTCCATTCGCTAAGCCACTAGTTATTTATTGCTCAGAGACAATTCCTGTACACACACCAAGTCCAGGCTGCAGACATCTAAATGGTAGAATACTAAATATCTCACAGATAACCCTGGGTGTTCATAGTGGGTGGATTAAACAAAGTACCTGCTTTGTTTGGACTGGAGAATCCAAAGCCTTGAGATGCCACACTTCCACCACCGGAACTGAAAGTGCCCGTAGGCTTCTGCTCTCCAAAAGATGAGCTGCCAAATCCAAAAGTCTTCGCTCCGCTGTTTCCAAATAAGCTGGAAGAATCTGGGGAGATGAAGAATACTTGTGAAGTTCATAACAAACAATAGCCTACTCTACACTTTATTATCTGGATTAGGAGATCCCCAAGCACAAAATGAACACCACGTTGAAAACAGCACTCCGCAGACAGAAGCCAAATTTTCCCCCATTCCTACAGGGCTTTGTAGTTCCACTGAGATCCATTCTGGATCTTATGGACCACTAACAACCCTTTATTACTGCAATCTAGGAAATCACAGTGGTAGATGATTTGTTTAGTTGCATCCCATGCCACAGTCACTAAAAGACAACCCCTCAAGTGAGAAATAACAGCAGCTAGAATCAGTCTCTCTTGACAACACAAATATGAGCCTACCACAAATTAAAGATTCTCAGCTATTTTGGCAATGGCCAGTGTTTCTTAACATGACTATGTGACAGGACCTTAAAGTAGGAGCCAAACTTTTCCGGGCTTACTGAGAAATAACTCAAGTTTTCTTCTTTCATAAGGCTACACAACGATTTAGCATCTAGTGGCAGGACACAGAATAACCAAAGCTTCTCTCTGGTGAACCATCTGTTTTATTTCATCACAAAACCCAGCCTGCAATAAAGGAGGGATAAATTAGCAAGGTTAGAGGACTGACCTCAACCATTAATCCCAATGGATCATTAAAGATGTAATAAAATAAATGGATTTGCTCTCCCAAGACTTGAAGTGCTACTTCTAGCCACTTGCAGCTAATTCTACAGCTTCCCTTTGTTCCCTTATTTTTATGTCTTGGACACTGCTTCCTTTCCTTTGTGCTTTCTTTCTGCTGGACTCCACCCCTCCTGCTTTCCCTTTCTGCCAAACCCATGTCACAAGTGATGAAATAACAAAGTTGGGCAGTCTCATTAAATAACAGTCACACTTCAGAAATCATTATGAATTGGTTTTGTGACACGCAAATGCATGGAGCAAGTGCAGATCTACACTTGCTGCACACGAAAGGCACGAGAGAGCCTGCTAGTATTTCCAGCTAATTGCCAGAGCAGACAATGGCATATATGCATCTCAGCTCAAATTCTAGGGTATTACCAAGATCTGCTAGCCCATAAAACTCAAAACTAATGTGTTTTTAACTTGACTCTGGCATTCAAAAAACAAATCTTTACACTAATGGACAGTGATTGATTCTTGCCTTTACCGTTAATCCTTTATAGCTTCTAGAAAGAATTTCTAATAATCCCTTCAAGTCCCTGGTGCAAAGGAACCTGTGGGTAGCTTTAATTTATTCTTGCCTACTTTTCATGCCTCTTGTTAGGTTGGCTGGACAAGAAGCAACACATGGGAGGGTTGGTATGATACCTCACGTGCAGATTGGTTTAGCAAACACTCACACGTGGACTGATACCTTTTAGCTGACAACTGGAGCAAAAGAAAGGACACGTGCTGAGTCCCTCCTCCCAAAGAGGGCTTCAGCACAATTCCTCTCATCTACCCAGCTTTCATGATGCTCGTATGAGTTTATCTGTGAGAGACCCACCCTGCCTATCAAATCTGGGCAAAAACTAATAAAAGGAACTCTAATTCTGCTTCCTTGCCAAACCAGACTACATCCCCAAACCAACCACTGAGCATATTTGCTTTTTTTTACATCCATGTGACTGAAAATATTCACATCTCCTCCTAGACACATAAAATGACAGAGAGCTTATCTATATGTGTTAGCCATTTTTGGGACAAAGCTGAGGATACTGCTATCCATCACATACTTGTTAACTTGGTTTCTCTTGAGCATAGATTATTAACATTGCCCAGTGTGAAGGGAGATTAGAAATAATTAAAGCTTTCTAACTTCAAACCAAGTTGGAAGCAGAAATTCTGTGACAAGAATTTAGAATATTCAATTTTAAAGAAGCATTTGGCTACAAATTCCCTACAGAACATAGATATTCTTCACACTTGCTGCATCTGCTTTTTTGTTTTCCATAAACCTACAAGAACAATTCCAGATTACGCATCATGCATAATCTCTGTTACCCCCTAGAAGCCTTTCATGTTAACACAGAATTTACACAAACATGACTAACAGCAGAAAAGCAGATGGGATCCCAAAAGCAGATGGAAATCACAGCACATTTTGTATTCTTGTTTTGTTCACTTACTCTGGGAAGCTGCAGATCCAAATCCTCCACTGGAGGAACTGAAGGGATTCTTATTGGCTGCATCCTGACTTGGCTTTCCTCCCAGACCACTGAAGAAGCCTCCACCTCTCCCACCACTTCCAGCTCCAAACAAGCCTCCACTGGAAGAAGATGGCTGCTAGAACACAAAAAAAGGACAAAAAAAGGGATTTAAACAAAGTCAAAGCAGCACATGCCCCAAGGCAGATTTTTCTGTTTGGCCTATTCCTCTAGATGTATGAAGGAGCTGATGAACTAGTAAGCAATTACCTTCCCACATGTAATGCAGTGAAATCTTATTTGTGTCTGTCTTAAACCTTGTCTGTGGTACAGAACAGTCTTTGAAACTTGCCCTCCACTGTCCACTTGGCATGGAATAAAAGGAGGTGACTTTCCAACATGTCTATCTTATCCTGCATGTGAGAAAGCATTTGTCTCTCATACCCCTTGGAAAACATTTGTGTAGATGCTGCTTTGGTGCCCACTACAATAGCAAATACTTTCAGTACAGACTGGACACTTTTTACTGAGTATGTCAAATTGTATCTTTTTATCAGAAACAGGCAGGGAATCCTGAACAAGTCCACTCTATGTAACAGTCTTCTGTTTCTACAAAAGCGATAAGGACTTGCCTGGCCAAAGACGGTGCCTCCAGTATTAGCTGCTTGCCCAAACACAGAGCCTGTGTTACTGGAACCAAAACCTGCTAAGAAAAGAAAGGAAAATAAACCACCATGACCATTACTAGGGTGTAAGACAATTCAGGGAGGTGACACTTGTCCAGAGCAGGGAGAGGACAGGTCTCCCACACCAAAACACAGGATACAAATGATGTTACCAAATGTATTTAGGTTGGACATATTTACACAAATGGTAAATTCCATTGAGAGTTTATTTGAAAGTCATTTTCCTTTTCTCTTTGGCCAACTTCAAACAGAAAACAAAAGGCTAATTGTGAGATTGTTGCTAACAATGTAAGAGAACTGGATTTCTCTTAACATTGCTATAATAATCCTCCATGTCACGAACAAGTGCTGTAGTGTTCTGACTGCACTTGTGTAAGGAGGATCTGAGCTTCATTACCTAAAGACTCCTGCTATAGATAATGAAATGTTTTGATTAAAAAAAGAACTCCACGTTCCATTTTCCAGTTCACTTAAATGTGCATTTTGTAGTAAAACTTTCATTTCTATAATTAGGAGCACCTTTCTCAAGCAGAGTTCACTTCCCCCTATTTAACTGTTCTCTGTTACTGTAGTTAAAATGAACAAGCAGTTTGCCTACAGTGCCATCATTTTTAATTAAATGAGCCTAATTAGTTTTTCTTCCTTGGAAATACATGTTCTCTATTATTACTGTGTACTTTTCACTTTTCCCTGGGAGCCATCTGAAGGTTGTACAGACAAAGCTTTGGGAAAAACCCCAACAATATATTGTAGCAATGTAGAGAACAAAAGGAGATTGACAAAGAAGGTTTGGTTTGTTCAAGTATTCAATTTAACTGTGTAGACAGGTAGCTGAGACTCATGTTACTGCTATATTTCATTTTGAGATGTTTCCAAAGGCAAAAGCAGATTTAACAGATTAGTTCCTTGCTAACCCATCACTTTGAGGGCTTAAAATCTACTGCCATCTCCAATCATGATACAGCACCATACATCTACTGCTGCATATACTCTATACAGCCCACTGAAGAAGTGCTGCATCTGTACTCACTGCCTTGACTATGATTTCAGAGCTGTCTTGCCACTTGAGTGTAACAATTTACAACACCATACTAGTTTAAGATCTTTTACACTGTGCTGAATTCAACCCACTTATTTTGTACAGGCAGGACAATACATAATTCAAAATTAAGTCAAGGTAGACTTGTAAGTATAAAAATGAATGCAAAATTGGATTGACAAGGCTACATTCAGAGGCCGACTGATGAAGACTGAAGCAGAGCAAAAGCTTCTTTAGTTTTCAGCGTTAGCCTCCCCCTCACACACACACTGCAGCTCCTCTTCTTACTAACTGAAAAAACCCCCAACCAACAAACCAAAACCCATCAAGTGCCACAGGGAGAATAAAAAAAGACACTAAAAATGTCCTGCTTTCCCCAGTGACATGGTGCTTCCTGTACTTCAGCCAGACATCACCACTGGGATGTCACATCTCCCTCAGTTTGCTCTTACCTGAAGCTTGGCAGAAGCTGAACCCAGCAGATGACGTTGTAGTAGTAACGTTGGCAGCGCTACCAAAGACTGATCCCCCTTGCCCAAAGCCAGTGTTCTGCCCAAACACTGGAGGGCTGCTTTGTCCAAAGAGCCCACCTCCAGTGCTGGCAGACGGCTGTCCAAAGGAAAAGGAGCTGGCACTGTTGGTGCTAGCTGGTGCTCCAAAAACACTGCCACTGCTCGAGGCTGCTGTGGAAGCTGCTGGCTGCCCAAAGGCTGGCATTGTCCCAAACCCAGACTGGCTAAAGGTAAAGCCACCTGAAGAACTACTTGCTGGTTGCCCAAAGGTCGGTGCTTGTCCAAAGGCAGGCTGACCAAAGCCTCCAGTAGTGGTGGTGCCAAAAGCAGAAGTACCAAAACCGGAGCTGGCAGCCTGTGTGGTTGCAGTAGCAGTGGCCAAGGTACTGGTGGTGAGTTGTCCAAATGGAGAGGATGCTGTGGTACCTACTGGTAGTTGTCCAAACACAGGTGGTGTGGAAGGAGCAGCAGCTGTATCACCAGCAGGCTGGCTAAATGCTGAGCCAGAAGAGCTGGAACTTGGAGGCTGAGAGAACACCGAGGAGCCTGCAGAAGTGGGGGCAAACACAGGAGCACCAACAGCGGGACTCTGAACACATGTAGTAGCATCAGAGGTAGCAGCCAACACACTTGTGGCTTCTGCAGGAGAGGCAACGTTTGTTGTAGAAGTTGATGCTGAGACATTCTGATCTGGTGGGGCAGCTGCAGAGACGGCAGGAGGCACTGGTGCCTTCACATCACTTGTGGTGGCAGGAGCAGCAACAGCATCAGGGGGAGCTGCTGCCGACGTGGTGCCAGAGCCTGCAGAGACCGTGTCCCCGGCAGCGGCCTGGGGTAAAGTGGGTTCTTTAACAGGCTCTGAAAGCTGTATCTGTGGCTGGGGGGGGAACCAGCTGCTACGGCTTCATTTTCAGATGGCTTTTCTGGCACAAACAGTAATTTGGTATCCCCTGCACCCTTACTAGAAGTTGCAGCAGTTTGTGTTGAACTCAAGAAATTCCCAAATGAGAGGGAAGCTGAAGTGGAAAAGGTAGAAGGGGTAGAGATGGATGTGCTCATACTGTTTGCTTGCTGAATACCAAAAGAAAAGGTGGGTTTGTTGCCACTGGAGCTTCCAAGATTAAATACCCCAGAGGACCCTGTGCTTGTTATCTGGACATTGCCAAAGAGACTACCTGTGGCACTAGTGCTGATGGACAGGGATGCTGTGCCAGCTGATGTGACTGATGTTGAAGTAGCTTCTCCAGTTTTTCCTAATGACAGGGGAGCACCAAAAGTAAACCCAGAAGGTATTGTAGATACTTTAGTGGACTGTGCTCCTGCAACACTGGTAGGTGGTGCTTTAGTGGTGGGCTTGGAATTATCATCTACTTGACCAACCCGTAGTCCTGAGAAGCTCCCAAGAGTTTCCCCAGCTATATTGCTCTGAAACAAGTGATCTCCTGGTTTAGATGGAGGGACATCCAACTTGCCAGATGTTGTGGAGGGAGCAGATGTTGTTGCAGCAGGTTTGTTTGGCTGGGTGCCATCTGCTGAGGAGCTACTTCCTGCTAAGGCTCCTGGAGCACTTGTTGGCTTGAGGGACCCAAAAGTAAAGGAGCTCTCAGGGGCTACTCCAAATTTGGAACCCCCAGCAAGTGAAAACGAATCAGTCTGGGTGGACTCTTTAGCAGGGGCTGTCAGAGAGAGTGACAGAAGTTAGTACAACTGAGTTACAGTACACAAAGCCCATTTATCATTCCTACAATAACAGCATGCTTTAGTGTTTCACAAATGGCTAGACAGGGGTCCTGCCTCAAAACTGTAAAGCTAACTGCCCCTTCCGTGTGCATTCAGGGTCATCTGAAGCCTTTATGGACAGGGTTGCAGTAACAAACACTGTTACTTTCATGTCATAGCCTCCACTTAACCATCCTTCTCTGAGTACAGACAATTTCAGCCTTTGGCTCCGATCTCTTTTTCAACAGTTTGGTAAGAACACAGAAGACCTGGTTGCCACAAACCATTTCTTGTTAACACCACTTTCATCCCTTACTTGGTTCAGCTAAATGATTCCTGATATTCACTGCAGAACTCTCTGTTTAAACCAATGGCTCAGAACAGAGTTGGGTCATAAACATACTTCTGGGCACTTAAAAAGTCTTCTACAGCATCAAATCTTTCTTTACACATTCAACTATTTATAGACCATCAACTGGTTTCTATGCAGCCTGTTTTCAGCTTTGGAAGACTAGAGAAAAGCTCTCAAATGTAATTGCTAAAGCAGCTTCACTTACAAGATATACTGAAGCTTTAAGGGAGACTGGACCAGTTTTATTTGATGCACTGTAATTTCATTTCTAAGCACCAAATGCACACAAATTCTGACCTGAAAACATTGCATTGGTGTTTGCACTATGGGTTGATTCAGATAAGGTACAGGAAATATGCATGGAGATCAAAAAACAAAGAGCAAAAGCTTCTCAGCAACAGCTGGTATTATCCTTGTGTTTTTCCCTATGTCTATTAAGCATATTTAAGTATATTAGTTACTGACACTGAATAATGTAGCATTTGTTTCTTCCTGAGGCACTGAAATTCCTTCTGTTCTTTTTCCATCACCAGCTAACAGAGGCAAAGGTGCTCCTACCATTTCACAAAGCAGTATGAAGTAAATGCCCTCACACAACGCTCTGTTTTACAAGTCTGCCTACTGCATCTGCCACTGCTCCTTTAATGAGTGTTAAGCTTTTACATTAACCAAATCTTCAAGTTTTAAGCCAACTTAGTTCTCTCTGCTTAAGGTCAAGAGAGTACTGGTAGCATTGCTGTGGCTGTGACGGTCTAAGGATAGAAGCCAGCCAAGATTTGTAAGTAGAGGTGGTATCTTCTATTAACATAACCAGTAACACTGGAAATGAGTTTTTGACCATACAATCTCCTTTTCAAGACCAATATTTGAGGCAGAAATCTTCAATACTACTACAAAACAGATGTATCAGTCCTCTTTTTCCAGACCAGCCAAATATTGTCTGTCTACAAAAAGGGAAGGAGGCCTATTTATTGTCAACTCAATTTCAGAAGCAACACAAAGCCATCCCAAACATTCCCCTCCCATTACTAAAACCTCATTCCACTTAATGACAGTTTTCTGCGTCAGACCACCTTGGCAACTTTCAATTTACAGATTAAAGACAACAGAGGAAATGACTACAGATGTTATCCTTTTCATAAACCAGTACCTCTTAGATGTTCTTGGCAGCAAATATTTTGCTTAGTCTTAGCTGAAAGGCAGGTGGCCTAGATTTCTGTGCATTACAGGGCATAATCCAGCATATATATGCAATGTTACTTCAGCTACTGCAATTTTAATAATAGAATTACAACGTAAACCAAGAACCACACAAATTAAAAGAGTAAGCATTCTCTTAGCAGGGAAGAGATATTGTTTGCACGCTCTTC
>NW_009921083.1:35909-38312 GCF_000696875.1 Nestor notabilis
TTGTGATGAAGCCAGGCTGGGCAGCGTCGGTGATGAAGCAGCTGATGTGACAACACCAAAATTAAATCCAGACCTAGAAGGAAAGGAGAAAGGGAAAGAATGACACTTAGCTCAACGAGGTGAAACTTCCAACCCCATGATTAACACAACTCTGAGACTCAGATTTCCAGTACAGACTTGCATAAAGTCAGGCACTAGAACAGCTTCTCCACCAACTAAACAAGCAGAGAGAAGCAAGACTGGGCTCCACTTGTTCCCCTTCTGACAAGGCTTCTAGAGGGTTAAAGAGAGTCAGAGTTCAAAGTTCTTTTGATTACCCCTCATTCTCCCATATTCTTTCCATTCTGCTGCATATTTCTACCCCATTCAGCTCAGCAGCTGAACACCACGCACCAAGTCCTGATTGCTTCTGGGAGACTAGTGAGAGCAGAAGCCACAGTGGCAACTACAGTTTAGAAGAGCTAAAAGGTAAGAGACAGTGTGTGTACAAAAGGGAATAACTGGATACTACCACCTGTCTAAAAGCAGGTCACTCATAGCAATTCAGAAATTAAAGTTTCCACGGCTATTTCACACTAAAAATATTCTGTCTTGCAAAAATACTGTGATCTTTCAGAACGAGCACTGGGGTCCTCCAGAGACCTTCATTCCCTGCGGCTTTTTAAGCCTTCTCTGATTCTCAAAGACCAGCTGCTGATGAAGAATTCAGGCTGTGTAACCAACACATCACTGACAACAGCACTGTATTTAGCATATGGTTTATAGACTGAGGCCTTGCAGTCTGGGACAAAGGCAGGGTCTGTTTAAATCTGAATTTCCATCTCTCAAAAGGACTCTTTTAGCCTTGTGAAGAACACAGCAAGGCATTTGGGTACGATCCACTTGACAAACTTGCAGAGAAATGGTTAAGACTGAAAGAAATCAGCTATTTGAAAGTATGAGTGTTCTGAAATACTTCATGTTACCCACTTCATAAAGAGAAATTCACTTGAGTAATAGACAGGTAAACATGCAGGATTTCAAACATTTGTTTCTAAGGAGTCATCCTTCTCCCCCAGATATAAGATACGATAAAAGAAATATTTTTGTTATCCCTGGAAAACACACTCCATAAGAGATTTCAGAATAACTGTATGCTCATAACATGTACCTTGTTTTGTGTTACTGTTATGTAAGAGAAATCACCAGATGGCTTGGGAACTCCCTAGTCACCTTCATGAGCAGACTATTTTTCAAGCCAAAACATGGCATTTCTGTTATACTGAAATAAACAATTCAGTAAGTTTGACCATTGGTACAAATTTCAAGTCCTAATTGGGAATCTAATCTCAAATCATCACCTAATGATGAGAAGCACCATTACTCAGTGTATGATTTGTTCAATAGTCCACTCTAGATAAACACGAAGAGCAAACCAGTCATTATGTACGCTTGATTAATTACAGACTGAAAAGACTCAAAAAACACATGATATTGTGTTGAATTCTCACGGACCTTCAGACCTCACAATTCCAGAAACAAGAAGCTCTTTTCCAAGAACTCTGGTGCAACCCCTGCCCTCCCAATCTAACGTTTGCAGGTGCCATTTTACAGTGTTATACAGCTTGTAGGTAACACTTGGTCTAACAGCCAATACTCATATTTAATATCAGCTACTAAGAAGTATTAATGTTCATACAGACCCCACAGAAGAAAAGGAGAAGGCTTTGTTAAGCTGTGCAGTTGTTGCTTGTACTGATGTCACGGTAGAAGAAGTCACAGCTGTAACTGTTTTTACTGTCCCTTGTCCTGTTGGATGCAAGAACAAGTGTTACAAAAGAGAAAAAAAGCACCTTGTCATTTAACTATCAGAAAAGGAAGGAACAGCTTGCACACAGAGTCAGCAATTTTATCAATCGACAAAGCTTTCTTGCCACTTATATCAGGTCTGATATTTAAACGTAGAAACATTCCTGCTACTGTTGGTAGATCAGAGAACACATGAATTATTTCAAAGATTTAAGGTATTAATATATACCAGATTAGAGCAAAGATAGGTGTCATCATCTTGATAATAATAATATAATAATAAATAGTGAAACAATAAAAAATTGAACAAAACCAAAAATCCTTGTTAAAATCTCTCGTCAACACATTGAAACATGTTTTAAATACAAAGGAAGTACTCTCAAATTCAGGAGCTGATGTTTTCAATAAACCAAAATTTAACAAGTGTTTGCCAAGTCAAATATGATCCCTAGCTATTTTTACTGCTTCTTACCCCTGGCTAAGAGGCAACCTACATCCATAGATTAAAGGCAGAAGACCAGAGATGGATTTCAGACATTTATGCAAGAAGCTTATAAAACCATGTCCAGTGCAAGCATTATTATCTAATACACATTAAAAATCAATTCCTTCTTT
>NW_009921083.1:38334-41750 GCF_000696875.1 Nestor notabilis
CCATCTTCACCCATTTGCACTGAATGATGTAAACTCCTTTCCTTAGAAGCCTCTAAACCGTGTGTGACTGATCACAGTACCTGAACTGGCTTTGAAGTTCAGTGCTCAACAGGCCCAGTACCTGAATTTGTTCATTTCAAGCTAGTTCAGGTACTCCTATGGTGCTGCGTGTTTAAAAATCAAACCAGCATGTCTAAAACCAGCATGATTTTCATGTTTAAAAACCATAATGGCAAAAGATGGCTGCTTTTGTTTCCAAACCACAGCAGACTTTGGTAGATGTGCTTTCAACATTTCCTGGTAAGGGTTACACATTCTCAGTCCCCTCTGAACAAGGAATTTTACCACTGAATTCTAGATGCAGGAACAGAGACAAAACACAGAGCAATATGCAAAACAACTCTGCTGCTCTTCTGGACCTTGGTTTTTCAAATTCTCTCCCTCAAGACTGGCAAAACAGCCTTTCAGTGGAGGCAAATCTTTTTCCTCAGTGTCTTCATTCTCCGGATTGTGCAGCCTGACAGGTAGCAAGAGACATCCAGACCTTATTTCCATCTCCACTAAAGACAACTTACCTGAGATTTTGTTGCCAGAAGATGATGGGCCAGCTGTAGATGCCACTGGACAGGGCGCACACACAGAGGAAGGTGGAGTCTGTCCCTTAAGTGAGCTTGTTAGAGGTGTCTAAAAACACAATACCACTTCAGGTCAGTGCAGTCTGTCCATTAACAAAGGTCCTTCTGACCTTGGTCTAGTATCATGAGTGTCATGCAGTGACTTAAGAACTAAGTAGAGGAAGGTGGTTGTGGCACTTTCAGGCAATTTCAGGCCCATTATGCCCCAATACTTAAATACAGGGCCAATATTCAACTTTTTCAGCAAGTCTCTTGCAGAGGCCAGGAAGCCTCCACGGGCAACAGCTCAATGATTCCAGGGGACAAAGACTGCTGCATCTTTTTCTGATGTGTGGATGTAAAGCCTAGCAGCTTGCAGACCAGTAAGAAATGTTTTCATTAGAATAAGAGCATAGACAAACTACTCTCCCTTGATTGCATAGCACTTTTTGTTTTGTTTGGGGGATTTCTTGGTGAAATTTAGGTATATCTACCCAATACTGGTTTTTTTGTTGTTAGTTGCTACCCTTACTGCTTCAAGGCTGTGGCCACTAGAAAGCTGCAAGTCTTCAAAAGAAGGAAAAAGCAAGACATAACAAAGATGTGCCTGACATAACAAAGATGTGCCTGGCATCACACTGTCGAGGTCACAGATAAATAAATGGTTTACCAGGAACGCAGGACAAGGTGTGAAGAGAGATTTTTAGATCACCTCTTCACCAACAATTACACCCCCAAACTGTGCTGAGCATGCCCAGGTACACAATTCCGCAGGGAAAGGGTTCTATAAAGATACCTGTTTAGCTTGATTTGTAGCAACAGTTGCCAAAACTTGGTGGACTGCCTGGGCTGCAGAGTGAGGTACAGATGACCTTCAAAAGTAGAAATTAAAACGTTAGATGAATGACTAGTCTAAAAGAGGACTTCCTCACCTTTCAAAAGCACAGCTTCCAGAAGTCTTGAACTACCGCCGCTATTAAAGATTCCACACACAACTCCAAACTAACAAATCTGATTAGGGAATAAACCTCTTAAATGAATCAGCTACATTTAACGAAGGAAGTCTGCAAGTGTGTTTAAAGCCCTAGACTTAAAACGATCAAGTCTTCTTCACACACTCTTGTCTCTGAAGAGAGTCAGGCCTTTCTATTTTACAGGGAGTTGATGAAAAATCAGCAGGTAAAGGGATTACAATTTTATGCCCAGTGGATAACAAATTTAAGAAGCTTCCTTTGTAGTAAGGAGCCCAGACAAGTACATGCAACTCTGAATGCTGAGCAAGGAGGCAAAGCTGCGGGTGTGGGGGGGCAGTGCTTCATGTCTTTGAAATGTCGTACAAACATTAGTAAGTCATGGCAAGAAGTGTGATAAAATTAACCTATATTCTATATTATAGGTTTGGGAATTTTAACCATGAAATAAACTGTATATCAAAGCCCACAGATAATTGCTGCAGAATGGCAGCTACTTCTGAGGTGAAGCACCCTACCTACGTGCTGTGGGCCACTAACACACCAAACCATCATAACTTGGGAAGAGCCATCCAGTTGTAGCACCTCCTCAGGTCTGTGGCTGACCACGTTCAGCAGTTTAAATGGCCAATACCAGAAGCTTAAGTTCAAATCCAGGCAGAATCTGGGCATCAAAATTTGTGTAGCTCCTAACTCATGAGGACTTCCAAACTGCATTTACTGTTTGATCAGCTATAGGCTAACTCACAGAAATTTCCTACTGTGTTCCAAAGGAAGGGGATGCACACATGAAATGGTAATTTTGCATAGCCATCTGGTCTTGGATAGGGTTTTGTGCCTTCAACAGCTTTGCAAGTCTTTCCTTCCAGCAACGAGCACTCTCTCGCTCTCTCTGTTGCATGGCCTAGATTTGCCCTATGCCCAGAGCAAAAGTAAAGCAAACCAGGAAAACTTCAAGATTAGCCCTGGAAAGAGTCCATGTTGGGAAGCACAGCTGTAAATTTCAAGTTCACAGGCACCCTGAACAAAGAAGAAACTAACAGAAGGTCTGTGAAAGTCATGATGGGGGGGACCTTATCATTAGAAGAGTATAAAGATCACTTAACCCCCAGTTTCTCTCACAAGGCTATGAAAATGCTGGGTTTGACTTCAGTTGTGCAAAGAGGTGTTTTTTGCACAGGAAACTCTATGTAAGTAACTGGACTGGGACCACCAACACACCTCACCACGGGCCATTGAACAACTGGTAACAACTGAAAACCTGATGCTGCTTAACAACCCAATGAGCGTGCTGTGGCGGCAGAAGAGAGCCAGCGTGGCTGAAGGAGCAAAACCAGATGAATTAACTTTGCTGGGTGAATGCTCTTTATTTTAGAGCCGAATCTGACTGGCAGGCACGGTTCATCTGGGTAGGATTTTTAAAGGGTACATTTTTATGAGGTCAGCTCTAAGATAAGACTGTAAAAAGCCTTCAAGATATCAAGCTAGCTCGTGCTCTATAAATTAAAGAGATCAATCAATACTGTCAGTCTAAAACGACTTCAAAGTAAGACAGGTCTTTAACTATAGTTCAAGTGAAAACCAATCTCATATGTATTGCTCGCTCGTGTCCTTGTCTACGTACAGCCAGTACTCTTTGCTTTCCTTATCATAGTTTTGATGAAACTAAAAGTGGAGAACTCTTCCTGGTCACAACACTGCTTTTAGCAAAATCTCCCAAGCAGAGCTGTCTGCAAATTTTAATTTCAAAAGATGTACCACTGCTCTTCCCCCTCTCAGTTTATCACTTTTAGGAGAAAATAAAATAGCTAAAAGCTCCCAAACTCTTTCC
>NW_009921083.1:41781-63169 GCF_000696875.1 Nestor notabilis
GAAGCCGTGAAGTAAATGTCACGGTCAGCAGCTGAGTACCAGCACTGGAAGACTGTTCCCTTTTTGAAAAGCTGCAAAGAAAATTCACCTTTTTTCTTTGACAATGAAGAGTATACACACATGTAAGAAAATCAGAAGAGATGCACGAGAGAAATCGTTCCAGGAGCTGCACATATAGCCCACAGTTACATGGATAACGCATTGACAACTCCATGTGGACATGTCAGATACATGGGGTGAGTTTGTCCTGCTTTACACAGTAAGTCCAACTTTGCCCAGACTCTTCAGTAGTGCCCTTGCCTCCCCAGCCCCAAAATGGACAAGTATTATCTTGGCTTTAAGCAATCATAGGAACTTCAAGCAAAGACAGTTTCAAGGTCATTAGGAGGACAAGGAAAAGGACAAGTTCTGTGGCTGGTGACAAAGCCTGGGGATAAGACAGAAATCTCTGGAACGAGCTGAGCTGGCTGTTGTGTGTAGGAGACAGAAGTAGGAAAGCCAAGTGTTACAGCTAACTCACACGAAGCCTTTACAAATTCAAGGTTAAATGTTAAAGGCAAGATTCGTAATTTACTCATGAGGAAAAAAAGACTTGCAGCTCCATATTTTTCCAAAGATCAATCCCTACTGACACCCAGCACTTCAGCCAAAATTCTGATGTCAAAGAATTTGAGAGAAGTTTCCAGAAAAGCCAGAGCACTGTTCTCCTCCCTCCCTCAGGGGGTGAATCTGAGGAAAGACAGAAGAGGCATAACTCCAGAGAAGTTTTTCTCTGTAACAGATGATGAAGTATAAGGAACAACACCTGGACAGCTTAAGTCACAGACCACACTCAGCGACAGAGGGGTGCACTTCCCTCACAGAGAGGCAGAACAGAAGTAGTGACTGGACAGGTACCAGATCCAAAGCACCTATTAGCAGTAAAACCATTGGATCCCAAAAAGAAAGGATGCACTAAAACACATTTCACAGACTAATGGAGAAGGAGGTTAATACTGGTCTTGTCATTTGTTCAGGACAAGCCATTAGCAAATCCTTAAATGACCTGGAAATAAAAGTATTTCTTCCTTCCATTCAACGAACCCAATGCTCTTCTCTAAATGCATCTACTTTAGGTCTTACATTGTCAGACTATGTAAAATACTACTACTGCTCCCCATCGGCAGATGTGCTCTATTGCAAGTGCTACCCAAAACTACCAGAAAGAAGGGGAGAACCCACTCACCCAATTACTGCAGAGACGGCTGGAGTCAATGCACTAGTCTTGAGTTCTCGCACGTTCACCACTTGAGGAACGTTTTTCAGAGTTGATTCAGTCAAGGAGGTGCTTACAGCTTTAAGGAAAAGAGAAGGAAAAAAATTGGATAAAGATGATCTCCATATTAAGCATTTCATTCAATATGGTGCCTATGAGTAACTCCAGAAGAAATCCATCCAGGTTTCTAGAAGGTATGTGGAATATCTGGCCCAAAACGTTTGGTATGTCAGCCTTCTTACTGGACACCAAAGAAGCAGACAGCTTTCTATCTAATTGGTACATTTTTCATTGTTAACCGACCAAATCCATTTATTCTTACAGATTTTTCCTTACCTACATTGCAACATCTCAGGTTTACAGACATGACCTGTGTAGTTACACCCGGCCTCCATCAGAACTCCTATCACCAGTTCACTTTCTACACTTAAGCTCTCTTTGGGGAAGGAAAACAAACTACTAGGAACCAAATTTTGTTTCTTTTCTGCACTGATGCTGCAGTGTTGTCTAAAACCAAACAAGAAAGGTTTCCCAATTTAAACCTTTTTCCTGTCAACTCAAAACCTTACAAGCAGATTCAAGGCTTAATTCAATAGTTCAACTTCAGCTTTTCAATATTAAAATTGTTTTCCAGTTCAGATCTTTAATTGCCTAGCTAATAATGAATAGTTATTAATACAGGCCAGTGACGTCCTTTCTCTGCTCTCCAACAGTTTCCCACACACAGAACAATTGCCATGCCAGGATCTTCTAGGAGTTACCAATATTTCTGCCACTGCACAGATGAAAAGGGGTATGAAGAAATCTGACGTGGGAGTTTCTCAGGCATTTTGTACTTGTAGCTTAAAGGAAGAAGGAAGACAAAGAAACACTGGATAGCTTAGAGATGCAACAAATACAAATCTGCATCACATTTTGTTTGATGATCTTCTCCTTTGAGAGCACTAAATTTCTGTGAAAGCCACATTCAACTGCTCAGAGATCACCTGGGCAATTAGCCATCCTTTTACCTGGGGACTGGTTAGCCATCTGCCTCCGCAGAGCTGCAGCAGCAGCTGCTTGTGGTGCTGGAACAGTGACCGTGGGAGCAGGGGCCCCATGTTTCACAGTCTTTGTTGCAAGCATCGTACTGTCTGCCCCCTGTGGTATGATTCGGTTGGAAGATGTAGACACTAAAACCAAGGAAACAAAAATATTATAGTTCATTATAATTCTACAAATCAGAGAGACTTGAAAGCCTTTGCTGAACTACAGCTCCTCTAAGTACATAGCTTCCTTCTGACAAGACTGCAGGGCTTTTAAACAATCAACACCATCTGTCCCTGGCAGTTTCTGTATATCCCAATGAATTTAGCAAGGAAGTCTCAATAGCTATTATTTCAAAGACTTTCAGTTTGCTGTTACAGACACTTCTGCTAACACCTTATTTTTCTCTCTGGCTACAGAGATGAAAAAAATAAAAAGATGTCTCACACAAGGAAAACTGACTGTATACAAATGTAATTCTTACTGGGCTCAGAACTCCTAACCTTGGCCACACCAACCAAATGCAGTAGTGCTTCAATTTCCTGGTCTTTAGGCATTATTTGAAGAATACACCTAAGGCAAGTTACTAAAGGAAGACAATGCTACCTATGGTCAGTACTAGCTGAAAGAAACAGGGTATCAGAAAAGCACAGTCAAGACATTTAATGCTTTTAGGTCAAGTTCATGAGGTTTACAACGACTCTGCTAACTGCTTCTGGAAACTTGGCAATGTAAACCTGCATGCTGCAGTCTCATTTCTCCAGGACCTGAAGCACTGGCAATGGACACAGTGGTTAATGATACTGAGACATGAACACATGCAGGACAGGGGAGAGACACTGCAAAAACAACTCACACAAAGTACCCAGGGAGAGCTGCTGCTTCCCAAAGGATGGAGACTGCACCATCAAACCAGGCTGGACAGAGGGAGTACGGACCACAGGAGCATGACGAGGGACTTGGACTGGAGTAGCCTCTTCTTCCTGGTCCACTGCCTGTGAATCATCATTCTCCAGTGACTGGGAAACTGAGGATGTCGAACTGACTTCATCCAAGTCTTCATAGTATCTTGTGGATAAGAAGGCAGATCGGGACAAACTTGCTGCAGTATCAGAAACAAAATCACATGTGCGTGTTAAAAGTTGAGGGAACCATCCAGCCTAACAGTCAAGACAGAGACATCCTATTTTAGGATGCTCTCCTACTGGCTTGTTTTAATCCTGCATTGATAGGACTCTTGACTTCTTAACTGCCAAGAAAGGCAGCCTTCAACAAGATGGTAACTGAAGGAAACTTAACTGAGCGCAGATGGGGGAACAGAAAATGAGAAGCAGGGATTGAGAGGCTAGAAGCCAAAAAGTAACTTCAGGACTGACTCCACAGCAGGTAAGTGACCCTCCTGGAAAGCATTTCAGACTTCTATGGTAACTAAAGGTTTACCTGGAGCTGTAGACCTAATTGGTGGAGTTTTCCTCTTGGCTAGGAAATTCCTCAACTGTGCCTGTTTCACGGTGGATAACTTAGCTGGAAAACCAAAGACAGCTATTAGTCTATAATCAAACTGTAAGCAAAAAAAAAAGTAATTCACATTTATGGTGTGAATGCAGGAAGAAAGAATAAATTACCAGGTACTTTAGGCAGAGGTTTGGCATGTGATTCCAAGGTCGTTTTCAACAAGGCATTGCGCAGGCTTTCAAGGTCACTGTCAAAACTAGGACAAGGCAGAGCAGTGAAAAACCATGATCAGCATAAAACCCCCAACCCAATCAAGAACAAAAGGGGGCCAAAGAAGTCACTGGAATCATTGCCTGATCCGGAAAAACAAATGGCTCCCCCAGATACTATGCTATTTAAACACATGCATCTTTAATTATTTTGATTTCAGACAGACAACCAGCAGTACCTCAGCCTGGAGGCTCTATTATCCTGTTTACTATAAAAATTATAACTTGTAGGGGAAATTTCTGGTAAGCACCAAATAGAGTCACAAAACATAACCCATGAGCTTCTCTATTACATGGACATAGTTTAGTAGAGTTTTTAGGACATCCTGTCTTCCCATACCACATTCACAAAACATCATTCTTTGGAGGATGCATCCTTGCATATTGCTGGGGGCAAGAGAGAAGGAGTGTCAACACTACCCAGGAACTCGTGTTTCACATACCTTTGAGCACTGCTAAGAGAAGATGTATCACTGGGAACACTCCACTGAGATGTCTGATTATACAGTCGGAGCTGCTGCAGGCTGTTCATGAGCTGGTTTAGTCTCTTCCTCTGCTGGTTGATTATTTCCCGGTTATTAGCCAGGGTGTTAAACAAGGTCTCTCTCTCAGGAACTATCAGACGCCTTAAGACATGAGATCAAGAGACAGGGATAAGGACCACTCTAGGTATCTGGCCACAAGCAGGCATGCATACACAAAGTAGTTTAGTAGTTCTAGCTTCTTAAACAATATGAGGTCAAACATGGCTTGGTTTGAACACCAAAGCAGTTCAAATATTCTCCTTTGGATATGCTGCAAGTTTATTCATTTAGCTCATTTACTTCCAGATGTTTTATTCATTAGAAAGGTTTCAGCAGCTACCACCAATGGATGTATTTGGTTTCTACAAAGCTTATTTTATATTTTATCCTATAAGCACAATTTACACTGTACAGAAATGCAGTGAGCTTGTAACATGCACGAAGCTAAACAGCCTGAACCTATAGCTCCCATTAGGTGTCTTAGTCAAGCTTTATTCCTACGCCCTTTGTTAAAGATCATACTATTAAATGGAAAAGGGCTTTTGTCTGTTGATAGGTGCAAAATCCCCACTCACTGACACGTTCCTTGTTCTGTATTCCAGTTTCAGTTACTCACTTCTGCTTTTTCTTCTGTTCCAGGTGCCGATCCCACTCCAAATCCAGAACGTCATTCACATCCTGAACAGCAAACTTGACGTACTGGTGCAAGCGTCGAATTTCCTACCATGCAAAACAAAGTCAGCTTTTCATTCACTTCAGAAATCTCAGTTTCAGTTGAAGAAGCTGAAGACCCTTTAAGCTCATTCAGTCCAAGCCATGCAGGACTTTCCCGTATTTCTGCCTGGAAAGTTTTATCAGCACAACAGAACCCAACACGGCGAAAATCCACTTATCGATGACTGGAGTACTTACAGGGCTTGGCCTGGACATTTTATTCCAGCTCTCAACTAGAAATAATACTTTCCATAATGTTTGCAAAACATTGCCAGGTCCTTGCAAAAAGGGTTTTACAAACATCAGGCATTACACAAAACAAACCTTATTTCAAATCTCATTCCCAGAACATGATTCATTTGCTCCCATTTTACAGTGTTGAAACTTCCAACAATTATAGGTGATCAAAGCTTTGCAGTCTATTCACATGGCTCTAGGATACCAGCATTCACAGACCATGATTCACAAAAATATTCACAAATACTCATAACTCCCACATTAAGGCAAGGAATTAACTTGATTTTTATAGGTAGAAAAGAAAAAAGGGTACAGAAAAAGTAAAGTGACTTATCCACAACCACAGAGTTGCACAACTAAGCCAGAGACCTCTGGCTACGAGCCCTGCTCCCTAAACAAAACCAGTGTTCAGTCTTATTATTGTCATCCCTCCAGCCTGTCATGGCATGAACATGTCTTGAAATCTGATCTCACAAAGTGGAAATGGAAACTGCAGTTGGTTTCAGCTCATCTCAACAGAATGCTCCCCGAAACACAACGATGAAGCAGACAAGTAACACAGCTTGGGAAAAATTCCACTGCAACTGTTCTCAAGATACAGCATGAAATTCCAATGTGACATACTCAAGCTGTAACCAAATCCAGTCCTACTGTGGGCTGTTACACACTACCAAGCACAGGTTTCCTCTCTCCAGCAACTAAGACTGTTATATAGCAGCCACTCTCAGGACAGCAAATCAATATGGTTGGACATCAGAAAAGCCTCAGGATCATTGAAAACCATGATGAAGTTAACTAAGGGAGCTTTTCTCACCCAGGAGAATGGGGATTATGTAGACTCAACAAAATTTAAGAGTCAGACTACAGGTGTTTTCCTCATAAACTTTCCAAAAGTTGACCTGACAGCTCTCTCCTTATATTCTGATCCACTTCCCCTTCTCTCTCACTCTGTTATTCTTTCCTCATGATTCTCTCTATAGATCTGTAAAACACATTTCAAGATTGTCACCTCTCTGAAGTCATGAGCATAAGCTTGAAATGTCACAGAGACATACTGGACATCAAAGCAGGCATACAATTAAGACTGAGAATCAACCTACAGAATCCAGGTGAAGATTAGAGATCAGACCTAAAAGAAATTACTTCCTATCAGCTGATTTCTAGTAACAGTGCAAGCTCCTGATACCTACTGTAATAAAGATGACATTCAATTATGTCTTCAGCCTGCTAGTCAAAGATCTTTTATACACTGGTAAGTTCCCCTCGAGACCAAGTATCATTTGTAAGGCACATTCACTTTATTCTGCTTAGGGTTAAACAGCCCTTTCATCACAAGCTGCAAGAGTGCTTCACCCCTAGTTTCTTTCATGCCTTTGAAAGCCTCTTTATGTACTGCTGGTTATCTGCCTTTGTGACCCAGCTTTTAGAATATCATTTAGCTTTATGCTCTGCCACCCATGAAATTAACCACACAATTCTGTAAGTCAGAATAAATCATCAAATTGTTCCATAAGGCACTTTGCTGAAGATAAAAATAATTCCAGGAACTCTTCTACAAAGTGTTGGAAAAAAAAATATTCTTTTAACTGAAATCCCTGAGCAAACACTACAGGCTGAGAAGGAACAGGATGGCAAGAATCACATTCCAAGCTTAGAATAGACTTGGATCTCAGGTGAACTACTGCCTTTCAGCAGTTTTGAGTCATCACTGCAAACTGCAACAACACAGAGGGTTTTCAGCACGTCTTGCAAACTCATGGAAAACAAAGCTCATCACACTTTTACTAGACTACACTGAAACAGCAAATACCTACAGCAGAAAAGAACTGCTGGGCACTTACACACACAAGCCACAGTTTTGTTTTATTTTATTTCAAACTCTAGATTAGAAGTTGGCTGACACACTTCATACCTGAAGCTGTGCTTCACTTTTGGGATCCAAAGGTTTCTTATACAGCAAGTGTAGATACCCGGAGCTATGATTCCGTTTGTTCTGCTCTCTAGCCTCTTCGACCCCTGCAAATCCCTCCAGCAAGGTTGTCTTCAGAATACTAATATCTCCATGAAGTGACTGCAAATAGAAAAGATGGAACAAGGTTCAAAGTAACTATTTTTAATTGCCATCTCTAGCACAAGGGCTTCTGCAAGAGTCTGCCTGAAAGCACAAATGCAGATGTCACCCCCACATTGAAGCAGCACAGTCAGATGTTCCATCTACATCAGTTCAGCTCTAGCAGGTTAAGTAGGAACATCAGGTGAGGAACAGTCATTGCTGAGGAGCGAAACAGTTTGAAGATACTCTGCTCACCTCTGTTGTCTCTTTAATTTCCAAGAGGAAGGTGTGAAGATCATCTGACTCAGTTCGCAACATCTTCATTTCCTCTGGAGTACCAACTTGGAAAGAGGCTTTGGAAGTCCGGGCCTTCAGTTCCTCCATCTCCTTTTGAAAATGTGCAATCTGCAAAGGCAAGAAGAAGAAAGTACGGCCACTGAAACATAGCAGGGGCTGGAATAAATGTCACAGCTCTTGGATAATATTTCTACCACACCATAAACACCTGACACTTTGCTGCCAAAGCAAGAAATTCTTGAACATTAACAGGAAAAATGCTCCATTTTACTAGCACAGTGGCTGAAATTAAAGATGACTGAACAGGACACACAAACAGCAATTAAAATCCAGGCTGATTATCCTGGGAAAATTACCATTCTGATTCCTAAACTACTGACAGATACCATCAGATCATAGGTAAACTGAAAAGAAGTGTCTGTGGTCTTATAGCTTCCAAAATCAAGAGAACTGGTTGGAAAGCTCACCTCTTCTCTGATTCCTGCTATGACAGGGTCTGAGTCCTTCCACTGGTGGGTCTGTTTATCTAAAGCTGTGCCAGGGACTGCTGATTTGCCCTGAAAAAAGAAAGAATAACAGACAAACAAAAAACAATGTTAAGGATATATCCTTAGCAACAGAGAGCTCAGAATATCAAGAGGTCTGCTGTTAGAAACTCCATTCAGACACCAGGGAGACAACTGTCATAAGCATAAATTCTAGTTCCACAGGCTAAGACTGGCATGTCCGTGTTTGAAGTAGGACTGTAGACTACGTGGGGACAGATGGCTAATGCTTTATGAAAGCAAAGGAAGTCTTTGTGGGCTGCTCTGTATCACTGCTTTGCTTTTAATAACTAGCAAACTTGGTTTCTCTCTTAATACCCAGCCAGGGCACTTCTTGACTGCTTATTAGGTAGGAAAGCTGTGAAACCTCATTTCGAAAACAACAGGAAGAGTTAGTTTCTACAACTCTGATTATGACAACATACACCAAAACACAGCTCCCGAAGACATGCATAGAACATGGGTTTAGTCCCACAGATTTGCTAGTATTTTAATGTCTAAAGCTAGCTACTTCTTTGACCTAGAGTCATTCAGTCCAATGAATTTTAAGTGTTTCATGAGACATGTAAGACATGCAGCCTCTAAAGAGTCCACTCAAGTTGCCATTACCTGACTAGAGCTCGGCTTTGGTGCAGAAGGGGTGATTTTGGCTGTCTTCTGTACTGAAGAAGTGGAAAGCATATTTTGAGCAGGACGTGCCACTGGAATTTAAAGAGGAACAGTAAATTATGAACTTGTACAAAGCTTGAGAAAACAGGCTGTGATCACACATAACTATAATTGCCAGTGTCAAATCCAAAAGCAATAGTAGTACAGCCCCAGTGCAAGAACACACCTTCCTTAGGTGATGTTTTGCTCCCATCCTACTTCCTTGCTATCAGTAACAACTGTTGCTCTCCAGCATGTAGCTTCTAACACTCCTGAGGGACCTCAATATGGCCACAGGATCAGTTAAGATAGAATATTATTCTACTAACAAATGAGTGTGATCTAATTTAAACTCATTTCTGATCATTTTGAACTCTAGTCACTCCAGATGCAAGATAAAGCATTGATTTGTGTGACTGCTCAGAGCTGGATTACAGAGCACTGGAAGTGCTAGAACTTGTGGATGAATTTAAGCAGCTGAATATATTCATTTCACATGTGGCTCTCTAGGGAGCGAAGTGTGCAAATGGAAGAACTTCTCAGTTTCAGTACTAAGCCCATCCCATCATTACAGTCTAGAAATCAGGAGGTTCACTGCATCAGTAAAGGCAGCAGGAAAAACAAGAAAGAAGCCAAAGCAAGCTCATTATGTCCTAAAACTTTTAGAACATTGATTGTAGTGAATTATTCCCAACACACATCAGAATCTTACCCGCAGCAGGCACAGGGGTCGAAGCCTTCAGTGGTGTGGTGGGAGAAGCTGCAAGGGGGGTGGACTGGCTCAGAGGAGCTCCAGAGGCAGTTTTTGAAGTGGTTGAGAATGAAAACATTGGGGAAGTGCACTGACTGCTGCTAGTGGGAGAAGAGGTATCTACAGCAGTGAACCTGCAACAAAAAACAGAACACCTTTCAGCTCTGAACTGTTCCTGTTTTCATCCATCCAAATGAAGCGCTAGGTTCTAATGAATAAGCATCCACTGGGATCAGGAACAACTCAAGTTCCAGATACAAAATTACAAGTGTAGCTTCTGGTGATATTAGGAAGGAGCCATTCAGGATCATTTCTGAATATGTGGAACCACAAAGACTGCTACCATAGACCCACCCAGTGAGCAAAAGTTAAATGCCAGCAGAAAGTACCATCCTGCTTCAAAACACGCCTCATCGTTTTGCACCAAAGCACCAATTACAGCAAATCTGAGCTGCCTTTAGTGTCATCCATGCAGCTAAGCTCAAACAAACTCTGCAAGGAAATATGAATCTCTATTCATCTGCAAACTCCTCAAGGCAGCCAATTTAAATAGCCAATTCACAAGCGTATCATTTGCTTTATACACAAAATATAAAATTCAAAAAGCCATTAAGAGCCACCATCAGATCCTGGTGTAGTTAAGATTTTTCTAATTAAAAAATAATCCTTTGAAGCATCAGGATTTTCTTATGATGCATTTACATGTAAATTCCTCTCCCTAGAAAGCAGGTCCAATTAGCATAACTCTATCTTTTAAACCATTCTTTCTAAAAACAGAGAGCAAGTCTCAGGAGCTGAGGGGAAGAGTGGGTGTATGATCTGAGAACATTCATCACTCAAATTCAGTCTGCATAGTTTGTAATCAAGATTAGTTTTCTTGCAGTTGGCATGAACAAGCTTTGAAGATTTCTGATCCTATGGTCAGTGAGCAAGCATCCACTGAAGAACAAAACCAGAAGGTCTGGCACCTTCTCTACTGACCATGGGAGTGGAAATCAGCCAGCTATGGTACAGCTTCCTCTCAGCTCTGTGAGTTGCTCTTTAGGTTAGGGGTAAGGAACCTTCAACAAACACTCAAAGAAGCATGTGCTACCACCACCACATTAAACCAGTCCCAGACATAAAGGATTTCAAACCCCAGTGTTCTCCAGGAGTCTTTAGCCACTGTTTGCATCAAACTAAGGCATGGAATGACTTTTTGATGCCTATGAAGCGAAGACATGAAATAAATTAAGTCTCTGGCAATTTGGCAAATTATCAGTCTATGACATTATCCCTTATTTTGCCTACAAACACAGCCTCTATCACGGGAAGCACTGAGGGTTTTCACAGCCCTATGACTCTGGTAAAGAGAGGCTTCCTCAGTGCTTTCTTAGGAGCATGGGAAACAGCTGGCAGGTCAAAAAGCCAGAAACCATCTTCAGAACTACCAAACACTCTTCACGCCTGTAGGAATTTAACAAGTATGCACCCACTGCATTAACTACTGCATCTATTTACTTCTCATTGAGGTTCACTTTGACTGAAGAAGCCGAAGAGGCAAAAGAGGTCTTCTGTGCAATAGGCGGTGTGGAGAGAGGTGGTGCAGGTGAGCTCTCTGCAGCTGGTTTGAAGTTCATGGATCCAAATGAAAAGGAGGTGGTAGTAGCTGTAGTGGTGGCTACAGAAGGAGCAGGGCTCACGGATGACTTGGGAGAAGCAGAGGAGAAAGAGAACGTTGCTGCTCCAGTCAGACTGGGAGTCAGGGCTTGCTTGGAGGCTTCAGTGGCAAAGGGGTAAGGTGGAGGATCACTGCCTGCAGAGCCAGGCATCTTCACAGTTGAAGGCATGAAGGAAAAAGCAGCTGCTCCACCTGCTGCAGGAGGCTGACTTGAGGCAGGCACAGTGGGAGCAACCCCTGGTGCTGTGTCTGGCTTTGAAGAAGTTGGAGGAGTGGTTGGAGTTGTGGCAGTACTTCCTGCAGAAAGACAAATGGGGAAGGAAGAGACTCATCTGGCTCCATTGACTGAAGGCAGAAGGTATTTGCAAGGCCAAATGCTACCTGATGGGGACAGCTCAGCACTACCTCGCTAGCTGGACAGACAGTACAGTGAGGAAGAGAAATGGCAGAGCCAGGCTTCCAGCCCCCAAACCCAATAAGTGATAGAGAAACTGCACAAAGTCCACCTCACAATCAATAATACTGTCTGTCTAGATTAATGTTTTCTGGAATTTACTGTGAAAAGGCTTCACCTTTCTCCATTGATTTTGATAGCGATCCTGCCATCCCATATAAAACAGGCTGTTAGCACAGAAGTCAGCCAATGCTGCAGGGAGGCAGGCTGCCAAACAAAAGCATTGTTTGAGGAAGGAGAAGCAAATTTTGGCTTAGGGAAGAAAACGGTCAGTTTGCAATTACTACTGCATGCATGCAGATGAGCAAAACTATCAGTTTATCTGCCTAATCCAGCATAGGAAACTGCCTACTTCACAGTGCATACGGCAACACATACATAACTCAGATAAAACTACTCTTCACCTGCTAACACAATTTTTAGTGCTGCAGAAACCTGTTGTTTAAATAAGCTTTATAAGTGTTTTAAGCAAACACTTAAGTAAGCGTTTTGCTGCAGCCAAACACTTTAGTTCATATCATGGCTACCTTAGTAAAACCTGTGGAGGACAACCATCAGCCCTCCATAACATAAAGATCACACTCAGTGCTTGATCCTTGTCCCCAAGCAGAGCCTGCAGCGCCAGTCATGCACCCTAAAGCTGAGCAATGGGTCTCCCAGAATTGCCTTGGCCCTGTTCTCCAAAGACTGAGTGCAGAACAGAGTCTATGTGCAGAGTCCGCAAAATACTCGACATCCTGCATGGTGAACAGGACTACATAATTTCACACTGACGCACAGAACAACCAAGAACTACTCCCCATTACCATTATAAAGAATGAAATACATTTTCTGTGACTACATACATGTCTTTCCAGCAAACTTACAGATGAAGATGACACAGATCTACAAAGAGACGTGTTTTCCTAACCCATCAGAGCACTTACCTGCTGACTTTGGAACTCTCTCCCCTACTAACATCAATGGCTCTGGGGTCACAATTAGCGATCTGACCCCTGGGTTTTGATTGATCATGTAAAATGGGCAGAGCACACCATCTGTAGAGAGCAGGATCAGAACTGGAGCTGGAGCAAGGGTCTTCTCATCACCTGCCGGAGACCACACATATAAGTCCTGCAGCCAAAGCTTCCTTTTCTATTCCTACTGGCATTGGCACCTTCACGTGATTTGCCTAGCACCATATTTCTTACATTTGTCCCTTCTTGCTTTCACTTGCATCTTTGTTCCCTTCCTTCTCTGGGAATGCCCAATTCTCTTTTTCCCTTCTTTACTCCTTCCTATTTCTGACTTCGTGACTCATAAATTCATAGACGAAGGGTTATTTTGACAATCAGATGTCATCTCCTGAATGACAAAGCCAAACTTTCACCCATGAATTCTCATGCCAAGCTTTTTCATACTTTGAAGCACCTTTTTCTTCACCTATATGCTGCTCCCTCCTTCAATCCTCTCTGCCCTTCAGCAATCCCCACATTCCACTGGGTCCAGTCACATCATTAACATTTCATATACATAAAGTACAGAGAGACTCACAGCTTTTTAACTTTAAAGAAAACCAACATCAATCATCCTGATGATCTGAACCTCTAGTATAAAATACTTGTGTTCTGTGCATCTGCAGTTTTGAGCTGAAGAATCTGCTTCAGTTCAAATAGTCTCAGCACAGTTAAAGGCCCCAAACCACTCCCTGTATTTCTATAAATAAATAAAAAATATCTGTAATATTAGATAGAATATATTACAGATACTGTAATGCAGAAATAAAAAAATCTGTAATGGTTTAACTGTGCTAAATTCAACAAAAGACCCCAACAAATCCAGCATGCAGGAAAAATCTGCTATAATCACGGTGCTTAGGGGCAGTACAGTGGATGGCCATGTTTCTCTACCTATTGGTTCTTCAGGAAAAGCATGCTAGGGAAGGCTAGTTCCCACATGGGAACAAGCTCCAGGACAAATGAGGTTTCTTTGCAATCCAAACTTGCAGTAAAGTGCAAAGCCAATTAACGTGTAGCCAAAACTGAGCTGACTTCACTCTGAGAACAGAGAACATGTTAGCAAAAAGCTTCTCCAAAAACCTTTCTAAAAACTCCTAGGGCAGCACAACCTGGGCTTTAAAACATCTATCCTGACAGGTTCCTTAATCCAGTAACTGGTGATTAACAGAGAAAATGCTTCCAATTCAATCCGGCATTCAAGCACAAAGGTTGACCTCAATTCCCTACTGTAGGTTTTCATTTAGGTAAAGTTCTCAGTTAACTGGCACCCTCCTGAGCTCTTCAGGAACACCCGACTGCAGTACCTTCCACTCTGCCTGAAGGCATCTCTATTTCAACCTGTCTCTAGGTTCCAAGGGAGAGTTTTCAGAATTCACTAAGGTACAACACAATGGCTCAGATGTATCTCCAGCTTCAACCTCTGACAAAGGTGCTTTTGAAGAGCCTTCAGGCAGCACAGAGGTTACAGCAATGATGCAACTGACTAGATGTAGAGCACAGCAGGGTTCAGTCAGCGTAGGTTCTGTGCTTTAATGTAGAGTGAAAACCTATGGATCCACCTCAATGATCTTTGCTTTTTCTGGCTTTGAAACTAACCCACTTTCCCTTAGATCAGTGCAAATGTACTTCATACAAAATGGTTCTGCAAAATGACATGAGCTACAAGAATAAAGGAAACCTCAGAGGCAGTCTGAAATCCCCAATGCTCGAGTATGACTCCTTTAAACCCACTATTACCCTGGCTCTGTGAAACACAGACATAACTCAGGTGCTTTGTTTGCCATATCTGTTAGTGTAATATCCCAGGCTGCTGAAAGCTTTGAAGAACTGTATTTAACACTTTGCCATTTGAATCCTTACACAGAATTAAGCCTGCATGCTGTGGGTTTGATATAAAAAGGCAGGACATACATCAGTCTCCCTTTCAGAACAATCTCCCAGAACCCAAAGCTTCAGACTACCCCCCAGAAATATCTTGTGTATTGCTAATTTTGGATTATTCCACAAGAAGACTAAAAAGACTTACTGATCACAATAGGCATGTTACTGGTGTAGTCTACAGCAACACCAACAGGCAGAGTGTCATCGCTCTTATCTGTCACAGGTAGTTCTGCTCTGCTGGAGTCCTCCAAAACCCAGGATTCCCAGTTCTGCAAAAAGTAAGATTATTATTTTGCCTACTGCTTTCTTGTGATCAGCCTTCTCCAGCACTCCAGCCCAATACAGCTGAAAGAAAAGACTGCAAAAAAGCTACAGAGCAACTAAAGTTTGTCAGATTAACAAATGCCAGAAGTATCAGGGCCCTTCACAGATTCCTGTGTGACTTCTCACAGATCACTGCATGCCAGTTAAGGTCAGTTTCAGTGTTTAACTCGAATTGATGAACTCACATGAATCACTTCATCGTAGTGAGCTTGACCAAATTTTGAGACTGCCAAGTGAATCATGAAAAATAGACTTCTGGTACTTGCTTCACAACATACTGCTCCTGTTTAGCCTCTTTTGTGCCACCCTGATCTCTTGTTTGACTAAGAATTATGTTTGAGATTCAAAACAACTCAGATGCAAAAAGAAAGGCTTTTTGTTTGGGTTTGTGTGGTTTTTAAAAATATACCATATCATTGTATTCCAAGGCTTATACAGGTTATACTTGCATAGATTTTCAAGAAAAAGGAGGTGCATAGGCACAAATGAACAGGAACAAAAATATTACCTGATCCCCTTGCCTGGCAAGAATGCTGACTTCTGTGGAAGCTGCTGAAGCTGCAAGAACTAGATCCCTGTAAGCACAGACAGAAATAGGTCAAAACCAGTAAGGGCCCCAGCTCCGTATTATAATCTGTACAAATAAAAAACTAGCAATATGGTTATAAGATTATAAAACTGACTTTTCTTCCTCCCTCCCAAGTGAAACATGACTGGCTACATGACTGTAGAACATGTACTTTGTTTTGATGGGGTTTTGGGCTTTTTTTATTTAAAACTAGTCACCAGGGGCTGAATCTCCTTGCATTCCAATGATTTGACACTCTTATCATCATAAATAATGATGGCTCAAGTCAAGTAGTTGAAAAGTTAGGAATAGCTTCTTCATACACAGTTAAGCAAGACAAAAGGTTGTGCTTCAACCAACATATGACATGATGACACCAGACAAATGAGTATGCTGGCATCAAGACAGAGCATGCAGGAGAAATTAGCTGTACTTTCACAAAGCATTTACAAGACAATAGTTTCATTTCATTTCTCTCACGCTCAGGTATTATATACTTTACAAAAAGGAGGAACACAACATACAGAGAAGCGCTGACCACTCAGATATGTATAACAAGGCAAAGACCTTGCCATGATTCCTGCCACTCACCATTCCTCAACATAGTTGAGGAAATAATGATGCTGTCTCTCCGTGCAGCTCCCATAGCAAGGCTCCATGAAATTCACAAACTTCTCTGGTCGCTTCTCTTCTTTTTTCTGTAAGGCAAACATTGATAATTTAACTTCCAACACAGAAATACAGTAATTTCCCATAAATATGACTGCAACAGGGTATACCAATAATTGTCACATACTTCAAGAGAGAACAGGCATCATGAGAGCACTTAAAAAAGAACAAAGCAAATAAACCAAAACCCTCCTTCCTAAAGGAACAATAAGGAGACTAACAGCAAATTTAGATCTCACAAACCACACCCCCCCCAGCAATGAACAACCTGATTCTAAGTAAAAGCGTATCATCAGGCCCAAAAATCTCCTTAACCTAAACAAAACAAAATACACATACACACAGAAAAAAATATGTATCAGGACTTTATATCAGGTAACGTTTCCTTCCCAATTGTTTACTTCAAAGTAAAGTAAACTTGGAAGTCTTCCTGTTATAATTTGATCTCAGCAGAGAACAGGTTACTGATTGGTATTCAAGTGGATACTACTACCTCTACTCAATCCCCCCCCAACTCCAAAACCATGATTCACAGTAGTACCAAACTCAAAAACTACACAATACTAATATGACTAATAAAACCAACTTGACACTGTAATAAACAAGTCAAGAGCAAGCAACAAATACTACTGTTGTTGTGACTTTTTGGCACTTACAGGCAATACGGCTATGACCACTTCTGGAGGTGTTTCCAGTGTCCCGTCAGCTGCTGCATACACAATAGTAAAGACATACGTGCCAATCCACAGCACGTCCAAAACTGAAAGAGAAGGAAGCAAATACCTCAGCCAGAAATACTTCAGAATGCTACTTCCTTGTACCTTGATTTTAGCTATGCACAGCATAGAAAAGTAAATGACAAAACAAAAAACAAGGAATCACTACCAAGATAGAGAATTTCAACGATCTGTCTGCAGAACAGCAACCTTATTAGGGGAAAAAGAAAAAACCCAACCCTATTTCATCCCAGAAAGTTCAAACAAAGAATGTATTTGATTTGCTTGTTTATATCACAGGCCAGACACTGCCAGTGTTTCCAAACATGGCTGATAATTTTGGCATATCCATATGAAGTGTTTCTGCTTTTCTAAACTTACTGCTTTGACATTTTATTGAAGAGACATGATGAGATGAAACTCACAGGAGGCATGAGAATGGGATTTATATCCAGAAATCTTCATGCTAAAGGGAGATTGCTTGTGACAGTACTGTCTATCACTCCAGTGAGCAAAAAACAGCTTTTAATATGCATATTTAAAGCATTCCAGAAATAGACAAGGACTCTGGCCAACTGGTAATTTTTCTACACAACCCAGAGCTAAAACATATAATTATTTTTTCCAAATATTTAAAAATCACACTGTAATTACATAACCAGTGCAGTATACAGCTGCAAGAACTAAACCCAACATGAGGTGGAGTGAGCAGAAATATTTTAAAAGAGAAAACAAGTTAAAGATGTACCTTTAACAGGATTGTCCGAGTCATAAAAGGGAGGACAAGGGATCACTTTCTTCTCCTGCAGGTTCTGCAAATGAAACCAGGCTTAAATACAAAGAATAAGCCAATAAACAAAGCCAACTGCAAGTTTTGCAGGAAGCCCAGAGAACTGGTTTTGAGCAACTCTCCCACTCTTTAACATTCACCATGCACCACTCTGAAATCATGATTTCTCAGTGTGAGGCACAAACCTTAAACTAAACCCAGCATTGGTCTAAGACACTTTAATTACTGAAGCACTTGAGCAGCTTCACATGGCTCACGCCACGTGCCACCTGATCAAATTCTGTAGCTTGTGATGCAAGGAGAATAAAGCATGTTACAAACTAATGAACAGACATAAGGCTTTACTACCAACAATACTTACAGGCAGATATTGCACCACGGTGCCATTTTGTCTCCCTACCGCCAGTTGTTTTCCCTTTGGGCTCCAACACACTAAGCAAAAAAGAGAATCTCATTAGCTCTAAGGAACTGGAGAGTTACAAGACCTCACAGAAGCAGGACCAATAAATTAAACCCACAATTTTTTCCCCTGAAAAAAATCATGAATCTAAATTAAACAGTCACAGAGAAAGCAAGACTGCACAGATCAAGACCCAACAGATGATGACCCTTATCAGTTGCTTCCTTGCTAATGACAGTTGAGCTAGAGACAGCACAAACTAAAGGTGGGCACGTCTGATTAATTCACAAGATGCAGCTCTCCCCATTAACTAGGAAAGAGTAGTTACATTGCAACATATTTTCTGAGTCTCAGGGAGTTTAAATCCTTCCTTTTTGTGAAGGATTTTTTACTAAGAAACCTCCTCCTGAGACAAACAGTCTGACTCTTTTTACATCTATTGGTCTGCTTCTCCTCTTCAGTGTCAGACACTCTGTATGGTGTCCGAGGCTGCCACTCACCAGATGTAACAGCTACAGAGGAAGGCAGCGTGGCATACACTTTCACAGAGTCTGTGACCTGCAGGACAGAGATGCTGCCATCGGACAGGCAGATGGCCACCATGGCAGGACTAGCTGGGTTCCACTTCAGGTCATTGACCATTGCTGCGCTTCCCGAGTCCTTGGCCAGTTTGTGATAAGCAAATGCACGTTTCTGCTGTTTTGCCTTTTAGGAAAGAAAAATACATGAGGCAGTCAAAATTGAGCACAAAGCCAAGTCCTCCCAAAGTCATAATTCAAAGCCATTTTGACCTTGCTATAAATTACTGACTGATAAAAATAAGAAGCAGATTTTGAGTTTACTGAGCAATTCCTTTACAAGATATATTGCAGAGACAGATAGAAAATCCCACCCAAGCTATGCCTCTCCTCTTGCTGTATTCTGAAAAACAAAAAGCCCAAACCTAAGCCCACTTTCCATACACTTTACCTGGTTTAAGAACGTGCGGACATCAAAAAAGCCAATGAAGGAACCGATCTCGCTGGACATCATACAGACAGACAGTGTGAGGTTATCACAGCTTAGAGCCAGGTGCTGCACTGGAAACTTCATGGGAACTGACGTACTCTGAACATTCTCCACTTAAAACACAAAAGGAAAGGAAGATAAAGTGAAGAGGACAAATTTTAATAGCAAGTACTGTTCTTGAAAAGCAATACCATTAGAACAAGTTGATTCAAAAATCACCAGTCCTATTAACAGCAGCAGTCAAAGTTAATGTCTACAAAAAATGACTGAAAGCAAACCCCCTTCATCTCCACCAACACAGTCTCAAGAGTTGCCAAAAAGAAGAGAAAATTCCACTTTCCTTCCTAGGTTGGAAGAAAAAGAAGTGGACAGATTTTTGGGTTTACTTACGTATGCACATGAATACCTCAGATGGTACAGTTACTAAGACAATGAAAATCAGTTTGCACTTTGGAGTATTTTGCACTTGGGTGGTGGAAGAGTGATTGCTTTCTCTCTTCCAGGACAATCATGTAGCTAGGGCAGGTAACTCAGTGTGAGAACGTTGTCCCTCCACTCACTCACATCCCTGCTGTGTGCACAAGTTCATGTTCTAAAGACTGGCTACCAACACAGCATGTGGCTACAAGGAAAAAGGCAACCTCACTGTACAGCACTGAGCACAGGTGACCAAACCTGAATGACACTTGGACAGGAGCTAGCATCCTGGTGACGTGTTCCAAACAACTGCACTTTGTTTCAACTACAGAGATAGCAAATATTGCTCCTGCCTTCTCACACAAGAAAATGTGGTATTTTCAAGTGCACTAAAGAGCATGACAAGGGCCGTATCAGAAGCCAAGAGCTCCATATCATAGCAAACCATATAAAGCTGTCTCTGCAAAGACCGTGAGACGTAGGTGCGCCTTACCAATTTTATTGGGATCCTCTCCCAGCTGGTTTTGCATGAGGAGATTTCTAGTGTGAAAGATCTGCAGGCTGGTTCCTCCACCAGCAAAGACCAGCCCATATTTGTTAGACACTGCAAGGAGACTGGAGCGTTCTTTGGGAAGATCATCAGGAGCATCAAAGATGCGGACCTTCTTCAGTGCTCTGAACTGAAAATCCTGTGGCAAGAGAGTTGGGAAGCAGTTGTACATATGCTGGTGAAGAAGAATAGTTTACCTCAGTTTCCCTAAAGCAGCAAGCTGAAAAGCCTCTCAATGAGAGATGCAAAACACCTGCCAAGGCTGAGTCCATACCCACGCTGTCACTGGCCATCCCATCCCATTTTCTGCCTCATCTAAGACAGACAGAAATCACACCACGTTTTTTCCATTTGCCAGATCTCTCTTCTACCCACTGCCTATGTTCATAAAACCTGTAGGAGTTGAATACATCAGAAACATACCAAAACTAGCCAGTGGGTACAGAAGAAAAAAGAAAGAGACAGGAACAAAGCAGAGACACATGACTGAACAAAAGCACACAGCTGCTTAGATGCATCTTTGTTTGCTAGTGTAATTTATGACACACTGAACAGATACAGTTATTCCTTCCACCCACCCCAGTAATTACTTTATATAACCTTATTTTTTGCATGCTTCTCTCATAACTTACACTGTCATTTTGTACAAGGAAGAAGAGTAAGAGATAAAAACCTCCAAAAACACAAGCCGACTTAAGAAACAGCAGCAGCACTATTACTGTGCAAAACCTGAAGTTCCCCTTCAGGAATAAGCTTCTCTTCCCAAGGTGCCAATGGCTGAACAGAGCACTGGGTCTAACGCCAGTAACTCAAATCGATACTTGAGCTGTATTCCCAGACACATTGAGTAAGTACATTCCTTCAGCCTGAGGAGGCTGCAGGAACTCGTAAACTTCTGCAAAACAAACAGCCCAACTCCCTTCCTTGTGAAGGTGCCTGAGCAGAAAACAGCTACACAAAGACCCACGTGGGCTTCAGGAATCCGTACCCCCATGTCCTTGCTCCTACATTCCGGGAGACACAGCAACGGGAGAGGCCGGCAGGACCCTGCGAGTCTCCAGTTTACACTGTCCCATAGCAGACAGCCGCACACGCTGCTTCCCAAAGCACATTCCCAGCACCAGGCGCGCTGACAGCAGCACTCCCCTCCCTAAACAAGGCTCCTCCAACCCTCACATC